>NW_013666041.1:397029-411295 GCF_000517525.1 Limulus polyphemus
TCGAATCCCCGTCACACCGAACATGCTCGCCCCTTTTAGCGTGGGGGCGTTATATTGTGACGGTCAATCCCACTATTCGTTGGTAAAAGAGTAGCCCAAGAGTTGGCGGTGGGTGGTGATGACTAGCTGCCTTCCCTCTAGTCTTACACTGCTAAATTAGGGACGGTTAGCGCAGATAGCCCTCGTGTAGCTTTGCGCGAAATTCAAAAAACAAACAAACAAAACAAACATACTCATGACATAAGAAGGCTGTGTTTTCGTGTTTGCATTTAAAGTAATCACTTGAACGAAAAAAGAATTCTAGGTTTAATTTGAGGTAAAACCTTATCATTCAAAACCGTTTTCAATTGAATTGTATGATTTGTTGGATATAGCTGATTTTGCTTTCCTATAACGAAAGAAGGATTACTTTTCAACCACTGAAGTTTGTACGAACAATAGCATGAGTGTGATTATTTTTTGTGTCAAAAGGAAAGTCATTTTACATTCTGATAGGGAAGCTGAACTTTTTGGTAAAACGATTTTCACTATTAAGACAATGGTGTTGAAACGACACTTATTTGTTGCTAATTTTGCATTGTGTGTTAACTCTTTTGATAGTGACTTGTATATTTTTATTCTCAATTGCAGGCCATTTTCTAGGGAATGATACAATTTTAGATTTCATGAAAAATATTGGATATGAAATTGAACATATTCCAGCCAATAAAAAATTCACTCGGTAAGGATTTTTTTGAATTTTACTTAATTTTAGTGTAAGAATATGGTTAGAAACAATTAAGTACAGTCACTGCTATCGTCATCTATTGATTGTATACGCAACCTATATAAGTTTTGAGTGAAATGTTTGTTTTTTTGTTTGTAATTAAGCACAAAGCTACACAATGGGCTATCTGTGCTCTGCCCACCACGGGTATCGAAACCCGGATTCTAGCGATGTAAGCCACTGGGGGCTGAGTGAAACCTGCTTATACAACAAAAGTTTACACATTGTTGTTTTTATTTGTATTCAACAATTCTTTCGTTTTTATTAAGTATCATTTTACATTTCCTCACAAAATGGCGCTAATAATTTAGTACTGGAATAATTACAGTTTTGGTTTTATTTATACTTTGTTTTTGTAATAAAACTATAATAGATTGTATGATTAAATCTTTTGTTAAGTATTGTTTGTCATATTTTTTCGATACCACAAAAATTCCATGCACTTTAAGCTGTATTTGTGTTGTAAGAGCGGTGGTTAATACCTTTGCATGGGTGGAGGATGGTAGGGTGTCGCTGACTGGCTGCTTTCCCTCTGGTTAGTAGTTGAAAATTAGGGACAGCAGATATTTTTATTTTTAAAAAAGTACTTCGCAATTTTGATTTTTATAGGTGATTAGATTAGAGTAAGTTTCTTTTATACAAGTTACAACCCTATTAGGAGTTACATATGGCATCGGATTTAATAGTTGTTTAATATATGTTTTAATCAGGACAAACCTAGCCGTAATGCAATAAATTCTGGTATTAATTATCCATTTGGAATTGAACCCCTCAAAATGTGTACATATGTTTATCGTTATTTTTCAAATATGTACTAAACAAATATTTTAAGATTAATTATAATGAAATTAATAATACTTTAAAATTTATGCTGTAGTAGAACGGTTTAGCTGAATTCTGTACATTATTCTTATTAAAGAACATGCTCCAGATCGCTTGATGAATTTAATTTATCCCGAAAAGAAACTTTACTAAAGCAATTCCAAAATTTTATTAAAAAAATGTTACAATTTTTTTAGGTCTCCCTTTCTATTGGGTGTGTATCCCGTATTTTAGTAAAAACACTAGAATATCGACATTAGGCTTTAGGCTTATACATATATCTTTGTAATTCTTACTTTCCACACTCTTAGTTTGTCGGAGAAGCAAAGAGCAAATTTAAAGTCCCCCCCCCCCAGCGACTGAGCAATAAGTCTGAGTATTTATAGTGATAAAATCAGTTTTCGTGATCCACAATTGTCAGAGCACAGATAGCCCATTGTATAACTTTGCGCTTAATGACAAACAAACAAACCTAAAATATAACAGTAATTGATATATTGATAAATAAAGAGTTTCAAAAAAATCTTTTAGTTAATAATTTTTAGATATTTGTACTAAGTTAGTCACCTTTTTATGTTTGAACTGTAATAATAAAATAATCCTAAGATCAATGTTTAACTCAATCATCATCTTAGAATGTAGAGCAGCAAGTCACATGACCTTCTGTCTGATGTTAGCTAGAGAGATGTCGAGATAAATATAAAGAAGATATGAATTCTCAACGGCGATGGTTTTAAAAAGTCAAACAATATTACAGCTTTCCAATAACGGAAACAGATGCTCGCTGAGTTTGTCTGTTTTCATATATTCACGCAAACTCAAAGGCTATATGAGCTAGACGTCTCTAATTTTGAACTGACTAGAGAGAAGGCAAATAGTTAATAGCAACCACTGTCAAATCTTGGCCTGCTCTTGCCTGAGCGAATAGTGGGACTTAACAGTCATCCTTATAACGCATCCACAGCCCCACAATGCAGAGCGTAATATTTGTTATTGTGGTAACAGGACGAGAAGATCGACCCGCAGATTTATATTCTGGAAGACTAACCACTAACCACATATGTCGCAAAATATTGCATTTTGAGTATCTTAAATCTTACACAAAAAAATTTCAGGAACTGCTACAAAATTGTGTAAGACTGTCCCCAAAAATCCGTGTCGTCTGGTCATCTTTCATTAAAGTCATAATCTGTTCACGTTTTTTTAGATGGTGCCATTAAATTTCACAAATTATATGATTAAATAAATTTGTTTGTTAGTTTATTTGAAGTTAAGCACAAAGCTACACAATGGGCTATCTGTGATCTGCCCACCACAGGTATCGAAACCCGGTTTCTAGCGTTGTAAGTCCGCAGACATACCGCTGTGCCACTGGGGGGCTGATTAAAGGAAAAAAAAGCGTAAAAGCAAGCACTTTTGTCCTTGTAGTCTGAAGACACAAAAATAAAGTAGCAAATGTTTTTGTATGGTTTCCTTAAGATTTAACTTGCATTCCAATAGATAGACGTCACTGGGGAAAAAATGCTAATTTCTGACTATAATCATGTGTTTTCAAGTTTTATATAATTTTGTATTGCAGGTTAATAATAATTTATGAAAAGTAAGAAAATTATATAGACCAGAATTATAATAATTTAAAATAACGTACATTAATGAAGGTATGACATTTATTATCATACATTGGTAACACCTTGCGCTTTACATTTTTTGAATGAGTGCAAAATAGGCGGTTTAACCAGAAACACATACCCCTAATTTTGACTCGGTAACGAAATACCCTTTTAAATTGGGAATAGAGACTTGTCTATAATTATCATTGAAATTCATTGTTTCAGTATTGAATTCAATAGTCCCAGTTAATACAGAAAATAAGGTTCCCCCAATCGTAGGAGCTCCCAATGCCCCAAATTCAAGTATGTTTCGCCGCCTATGGATTGCAAAACTAAGCTGTTGCCAATAATCATGTAAACTTATTATATGGGAGTTTTATTCGAAAGGTTTAAGTTACTTTGAACATAACTTATTAGGGTGGACAGCTTTTGTGTGAATATATGTTATGTATGTGTATGCATGTGTTTTAGGGGGAGGAATCATGGGAGCAAGGAAAGTCACTGGTTATGGGTTCAAGTGCCCCACACGCCAGGATTCAGCAGTAAGTTCAAGCTATTGGATAACGAGGAGGCTAAGAATGCCAACGGTTTTCAAATTTCAAACAGAGATCAGCCACAACACGGAGACAACAATCGCCAGTCTGACCTGCACTGGGAAAGTATTAGATTGCAGCGAACAACTCATAAACCTTCTACATTAAAGCCAAGAGAAAAATTCAAGGACTTATGGGTCAGACTGGATACTATGACAACCAGGTGAGAAGGATTATCAACAGTGAAGTCTGACAGAAAAAACGAGTAACGTAATATTCGAGTGTTTCAAAGATTAATTTGCAGACACGCTGCGACTGAGTTCTCAACTAGAATAAGTGTTGAAATAAATCAAGTATTTGGAAAACAAGCTAATTTGTTTTAATCCAATAATTCATGAACTATATATTTTTCTGTAATGAAGACATTTTACAAAAATGTTTCAAACTCGCAAATTAATTAACGCACGTACTTATAAAACCTATGAACCTCTGAAGTTCTTGACGCTTTCGAATTAGAACTTTTTAGAAATAAAAGAAATGTTTTTGTTTACAAGGAATGATGAAATGAATACACGGTTAGTTAAATGACGAAGTTCACAAACACGTCATTATACAAGAGTTTAAAAATGACGTTAAGTAAATGTTGCCTGAACACAAAGCTACACCTTGAGCTATCTGAGCTCTTTCGACGGCAGAAAGCGACCTCCCGTCTTTTAGCTAAGTCAGTAAAGTTTCTGCTGACTCACCGGGGAACCGTTAAATAATTTATAAACATTAAATATTACAGGTATTCTTTAAACACGTAATTAAAATGAACTACACTACAAAAATGGTAGGGCACATTTATATACTTTTAAAGTAAAAAAAAACAATAACAAGAAGGAATTCTCAATAGCCGCGGCACTTGAAATTCTTCTAGGCAGAATTAAAATAAATTAATCAATGAGACCTTTTTCTCCTTTTTATTAGATATTTTTTTATGCGCATATTCCCGATTCTGTTTTATTGTTCATCAGGATCTCTACCAGCCTACCCTCAAATTGAAATTCTTTTAGACAGGATTGGAGTAAATTAATCTATGATACATTGGTATGTTCAGGTACATCAATCGAAAGGGTTTGACCTCTAGAGTCCAAAATTCTAATCTGTTTGTATAGATAGGTAGACAGTTACGACGTCCAATGTAAAGAGTGTTGTTGTGTTTGTCACTAATTGAGGTACTTTATGCATACTATTTTGGTGCCATTACTAAATTACGTTTCAGCACATTTAAATAATACACAAGACCAGCTATTTCGAATCAAGGATTTACCTCACTTAGTGACCAACACAACAATACTCTTTACGTTGGACGTCGTAGCTCTTTACCAATCTATACAAACAGAGGATGGCATCAATGTGATATGTGACTTCATGTCGAATCACATAAACAATTTGGAGATGTACGGACTGACAATGGGCACTGTCAGAGAAATCTTACATTTCATCCTTCACAATGGATATTTTCGTTTTGACAACAAACTATATCTCCAACTCTGTGGTGTCTCAATGGGTAATAGAGTGGCTCTTATTTATGCCGTGATATTTATGCACGTTTTGAAACAACGGCACTTGACAACTGGCGTCAAGATACCAACACCGGCCCTTAGATACATCGATGACGTGTTTGGACTATGGAACCACGATCTTCCTTCTTTAATACAATTTTTAGACTATCTAAGTTCCATATACCCAACATCCAATTCACCTTGAATCATTCGAATGACAAGAAAAACCTATAATAGATGTTCTTGACGTTACCTTAAGGATCGACAACAATATACAATCTACCTTGTTTAACAATACAATTAGAAAACCTGTCTTCCTTAACTTCAACTCCCAGCATCCAAAAGCTTCCAAAAAACGTGCAATTATTGGAGAATTAAACAGAATCAATCGCAACTGTAGTGAAAAAAAAGAACTAAAATCACTTCTTCTGGGCAACGAATATCCACCTTTTTACAACTTTTCAAGGACTATGACGCGCAAAAATCAGCACCGCACTTCCAACATGAGCAAACACAGATAAACAAGGAGAGAAAAAAACTTCCAACGTGAGAAAACACAGAAAAACGAGGAGGAAAAAAACTGATTTTCCAAAGATAACACAAAAAAGGTTATTTTATAACACCTTTAATTGACGATGCTATCACCAAGAAAATATAAACTATAATCAGGGGCCCCAGTGGCACAGCGGTATGTCTGCGGACTTACAACGCTAGAATCCGGGTTTCGATACCCGTGGTGGGAAGAGCACAGATAACCCATTGTATAGTTTTGTGCTTAATTGCAAACTGCTGATTAAAGTTATAAAACGGCCATGTCCAACCCTAAAAAGCCAACTTTCAAAATCTCATTACACTGCCCTACAATGTAATAAAGCCAACTGTTTTACAAAAACGTGTTTGCAATCTAAATATGAGCGTCTTGTCTCCAGTGTTGTTTACCAGCTTATATGTAACATCAGCCATCATAAGTAAATAGGAGAAACCGGAAGAATCTTACACACAAGGATAGTAGAACAGATAGCAGTTGCAGATCATTTTTTTAACTAATCATGCACAAGTAACGCCTGACTTGAAACCACCATTCTCCGTACTAATCCTCACCAAAACCTGACAGAAAATTCAAAGAAACGCTTCTCATCGAACAACTACAACCAAAAGCATGCTGTACAAATGTATATTATAGATTCGAATATAATTTATTATTTAAACCATTTGAAGCTTTGTACTGTCAGTTTCAGTTTGTATTCTAGTTAACGCTCTTAAAGAAGCAGTAAAGCTAAAGGTTGAGTGTCTAATTAAATAAAAACAGCATTTTGGTGTTATAATGTCATTTATTTCTAGTATTAATAATGATAATCTAATCGGTCCAATAGAATTTTAAGCATTTTTCATATTTTACCTTGTCATCAATATTGCATTTCTATACATTTTTCCTAACACCATAGTCACGTTTTCGTCCCGTGAAAAGTATGTTCGTTACTTCAATCTTTCAGATAGAGCCTCTAGCTTTCTGGGAATCCTGATCCATTTTTAAACATTATGAAAAATCCTTATAACTTTTGAAACAAAAAAAGGTTCCTAAAATATGTGAATGGCAGGATCGATCTAATGAAGTGTGAAGAATATTAATATTTCAATTAAGAAATACTTTACCTTTTGATCACTATTAAAATATTAATCTTAAGACACATTATTTTATTGTTTGTAATAAGAGAGTGTACATTTCAAGAGTGATTAAAGTAACTGTTGTTTTTAATTACAGAATTTTGTTTAATGTTACACGTATATACACACATATATCTGCAATTGATTGTTTGTTTGTAATTAAGCACAAAGCTACACAATGGGCTATCTGTGCTCTGCTCACCACTGGTATCGAAACCCGGATTCTAGCGTTGTAAGTCAGAAGACATACCGCTGTCCCACTGGAGGGCCTGCAATTGATAAAATGGAATTAACATATATATATATATATACATATATATTCTTGGAGTGGATCATTTAAGCTTTAAAAGGCCCGATTAGAATCCATGGAGTTAGAATTTTTGTGAAGAACCGATTAGAAATTTTGCAATTTCGGGCCCTTGATATAATATACTGATAAATGTAAAATACTGCATTGTGAAATACATAAGATTGGTTTAGTTTAAATATTTTGCAAACCTTCTCTAGCGCAATCTGCAGTAGCCGTCCCTAATTTAGCAGTGATAGACAAGTGGGATTGTTCGTGACATTATACCGTTCTCACAGCTGAAAGGCGGAGCATGTTCGGTGGCGAAGATTCGAATCCGTAACCCGCAGATTGCGAGTCAAGCGACCCAACTACCAGGCCATGCCAAACCAACACATAAGAAGGTTTGTGATGTAAGCTATGCTATTGCACTGGTGGCTTGCTTGTTTATTGTTAAGCGTAAAACTGAACATTTGACTATCTTTACAGTGCCCACTGAAGATATCGAACCTCGAATTTTGGTATTATAAACCTTCAAACTGAGTTACTGGAAGGCAACATTAATGGCAAGAGAACATGATGGATATTCA
This sequence comes from Limulus polyphemus, assembly GCF_000517525.1. Lineage (NCBI taxonomy): Eukaryota > Metazoa > Arthropoda > Merostomata > Xiphosura > Limulidae > Limulus > Limulus polyphemus. Next base: position 404,849 of record NW_013666041.1, read on the forward strand.
CAATTACGCAAATTTTCAGTTCATATGTATCAATATGCTTGCTAGTTTCCCATGGCAAAGGTGATTCTGTCTTAAAAGAGAGCGGAGTATTTGTACTGGCACATCAGCTACTGTATTTTCTTATTACAAAATAGAAGGCTATTTAGCTGTTATTTCTCTAAAAACGTAAGAAGCGTATGCTACTTTGCTTTAGTTTTACTATTTAATCGAATATTCTACTGTACAACTCTATCATTTCTCATATCAATTTATCAAAGGATATTATATTCTACCTTAGTTTTACTATACTTTTTATGTAGTGTAAGCAGAAAAATCCCAATTTTTCCGTCACAGGATTGTCCCCTTTACTAAATTGAAATATATTACAACGTGTTTTCAAATTTAAGACAGTTATAAAGCCTCACTACAAGTTAAAAGTATTTATCTATATATAAAGACGAAATGTTTGTTTGTTTGCACAATCACTCCTCTGAGCCTATTTGTATGTGAACATTATGAACTAACGAGACTGTCTTAAGAGGATCAAAATTGAACTTAACCCTATTTCTAATTTGTAAAGCCTGTTGGTTAATTACTCACAGCCTATTGAGTCAATCTCACACAATCTTGGCAGGTTGACGCTTTAGACAATGTTGAATATTCTAAAAGGATTCAAGGTCAAAGGATAAAAGTTACTGAATTGTTTCTCTAATAACCATGCTTTTCTCATTGTCAATGAGATGTAGGGTGTTCAAGGATGGGATCACCTCAAAATCTGTATTTGTTGGTAGATGAAAAGCAAACTGCAAATGTTGTTTATGAAGAAACTTTGATATAATTTTAAAAGTTTGAGATAAAGTTTACGTTCAAGTTATCACTTTGAAATGTATGATTGCTGTTAAACTTATATTGTTTTAATTAAGTTTAAACATTCCCCGGTCGGGAATTTCAGCTTATTATCACAATAAATCCATTAATTACAAAACATCTATAAAAAACGAAATAATAAACCAAATAAGTATTTACCAGACATATGAAAACGATGGGACATTCTGGATAATAGTAAAGTCTTATTTTAAGCCTTATTATAATTGAATTATATTACACAATTTTGTCATGGCACTTTTTACTAACTATGAAACGTTCAAAGCATTTTACAACGAGTGTCATACTAAGATTTCTGTTTATTAACATTTTGGTTGTCACGAGAAATGAGGATTTCAGTAATGAAACATGCATTCACATCCTTATACATTGCTTACCGATTAATCCTTATAAGGCCAGAAGAAAATATACCTGTAGATAAACCAAGAAATTTTTACATGTAAAGTCGTTATCCCCCTTTGGACGAACCCAAAATAATAGACCAAAAATATACTTTTCACCCGGAAACTGGTGAAGAATGTTGAAGTATATGCTGGATGTTGTTTGTAAAAGATATGTGTATCAAGTTTATTTCACACTATAGCCTATGGGCCAGAGAAATTTTTTCATCAGCATTTCTCCCCCCTCCCATCACCTACAACAAGGATTTTTTGCTACCCTTGAAAGGTGTCCTTTTAAGATGGTAATAGTCCTTAATGCATTATATATTACATGCATGGTATGAAATTAAAAGTAGAAGTATCCATAGAAGAATATGGATGGAATACTTCATATATTGTTGTCACCCCAATCAGACACTGACAGGGTTGTACCTGTAACCTGGTGTCATAAAAACCTTTATTGGGGTAGGGGGTACATATGGTTTACATTTTGAAGATACCTAATGATGAAAGGCTCAAGGACTATATATTGTAGAAAATATTATATATACAATGCTTGGGCAATTGATCTATGTGAGTTTTTCCAATCGTTGTATGCTTTGAAAATAGACACTTCAGATTTTTTTAGTTTTATTTCAGGAATTAAGCATTTTAATGGTTAAATGTTTATGTCATTTTACACACAATGCAATGGACTTAACATGCAACATCTAACTGTTCTTTTTTAATACAGTTATGTCAGCAGACATGTAAAAACATGAATTGGCGAATATACAAATTTGTTTGTTTACATGATTCTTTTTTTTTAATTCATGAGTATTTTCATATAACTATTTGGAGTGTGATATGCAAATTATTCTAAAATTCATTAGTTCAAAAGCATCATTGTTGCTGAGAGTAAACGTTTTGAAAGGCGCTATTTAGCTTTAGAAATAAACAAACTTCTTGGTTTAAAAAACATACTTTTTTATTAAACTTTGCTCATCTTGAACTTTTGCTAGTGACCATATTCGGGACTTTGACCATCACTTTGCTGTCTTTACTATTTCCATATAGGAATCTTCACGCATATATATTTCTCATAAACAATAAAATGTTTATGTGTCAATGCTAATTTATACCATACAATGGACACAGTTTCAGTTCTCTGTAACTTTCTGTACTCCTACAGCCGAAAGGTCTAGACATGTGATAAACATCTTGCTAAACATCACACAAAATGTGTTCTCGATCCTATTTCAGAATAAAATTGTTTATATAAATTAAATATACATTGATTTCATTTTTTACTCCTATGTTCCTTACAATAACTGATTTCCACATGTAACATGTGCAGCTATCGTGATGATTTTACTAAAATTGATTCAGCCATTAAATAATGTTATACTCTTTAACTAAAGTTACTTCTTCACGAATTTATTAATATAACTATATCAGTTTTCCTCACTCCCTTAGGTGATATTTACCAGATTAACTCACCTATTATATAATATTTTACTATAAAATAAGATTAATTCTTTATGACTGTTACTACAACTATGAGTGACGCCCTCACTTTCTAATCTCTAAGTATGATTCTTACGCATAGCTATGAAAGCACTGTAGGAGAAGCTAAGCTAAGCTAACTATCTTGGCAGTATTTAGGTTTTAAATCAAACTAGCTCCGAAGTGGCTAGAGAGACAACCTGGGGCGCTCAGAAACTCGTATGGGAAGCTAAATTCTAAACACTTTATATATATATCCTTCAGATCATATTTAATTTAGAGAACTATAAAGTCGTGTAAATCTCTACTTCTTAAGTATTACATTAGAGTTTATTTTAATTCAAACTTTATAATGAGAAGTCATTTTATTTAAATTATAATTTTTAAAAATTATATCAAGAAACATCTAGAATTCTAGATAATGCGTATACTGCTTCCTGAAATAGTTAAGATCACTTGTATATTTTTAATATTGTATGAAATGTGGACACGTATAAACTTAGATGATAATATATACAGTATTGAAAATTATTATTGATACGATGAGGAACAAAGACATAAAGGCAAATAATACGGGAATGCTACATCTTTATCATGTGAAAGTGAACTAAACCAGAGTACAGGCAGAAATAATTGAGTAAGGATGCATTATGTTAATATGTTAATAGGCAGGCAAACAACGATTTATAAACATAATGAAAAGTTTTATTGATGGTAGAACAATAGAAGTGGTTAAGGTAGAAAACCAAAACTTTCCAAAAGTGACGTTAACTATCTCCGGATATATCCTTTTTGAGATAAATGATAGTCATGTACAGATTTTGCCAACAATCTTGTTTTGAATACAATGTGAATGTTATCTTATGAATACTGAGGTACACATTAGCATGAAGTGGTCAAGTGGATATGTAACTGCTCAAAAACGGCTGCTGAGAAGAGATAACCAAATCAAAAGTTCAAATGGGCATCAAACCATGAACAGTGGAATAAACAAAGCTGGAGAAGTGTGGTCTTTACAAATGAACCCAAGCTCGAATTGTTTGATATCAATCAACAACAGTTTTACCGAGGTATGAAAGGGGCACAGTATCAATCACATGTAGAACATTTACAGTGAAGCAGGGTGGGGTATAGGTATATGTTTTGAGTTGTATCTCGGTGATCTACGTAAATTTGATGGAAACTTATTGCTAACGAGTACAGACAGATACATTATGCCATTTTCTTAAGAACACAACTTATCAGGCGAGGATTCATCTTTAAACAACACAAGATTCTAAACATACATCAAATGTAGTGATGGAATGCTATCAACGAAAACTTAGCCTGCATAGTCTCAATATGGACATTCTTAAAGTTTCATAGGTTATGAATGAACTGAGAAGGTCAAAAGGCAGCCATACAGCCTGTTGAATTGTGTAGGACATTTGGAACAATATTCCAAAATCATACGTCAATAATATGGCTGCATTAAAAAATGTGTAATGCTCTATGTAAATCAAAAGACTCCCTTACAAAGTAATAGTGAACTGTACAAGTTATTCGCTTTTCTTTTGTATTTTCTGTGGTTTTCTAGCATTAATAAATTCGCCATCTACTTACCGATACTTTTATTTGCGATTCCTGAATGTGTATCGCTTGTGTATTTCAAGAATTTGTTCATACGTTTGTATATATAGATATATATTTCCCCACATGAGGGAGAAAAGTGTCTGTTTAAAACTTGTAGTTTACAAATTCTTTCTTTTTTTTAAATTAACACTTACAATTAAAAAATATATATGTTTATTGTAATGCCCGATTTCCAAATATTTGGGGCCTTACAGAGGCATTCGATTTTATAAAGTCGCTTGTTTTCTTTTGTCTGGTTTTGATAAACTTATTATAGAGAATAAAATCTAACTGAATTATACGACCACATGAGCCTTTTAACATTCGATTTTAGAATAACGACCAAGCATTTCTTTTTCTTCATTTTTCTAACTTAATTATTTAGAAATTGTTCTATACATCGTAATTTTGTCACGATAAACGGTTTTAATTAAAGTGAATTGAATATTAAATGAAACTTATATAATGATTAAAAAATATAAATAATTTCACCTGAACATGGTAAGACTTTGCATTATATCTACCACAAGATCTAAATTAAGTTATAAAGGGTTGTTTTATTGTTGTTGTCTTTTATCAAGTTATTTCCTAAAGTTTCAACATATTATCCCTTTCGAGACGGGTCACAGGTGAAAGGCCATGTCATCTCGTTTGTTGACTCGCATTTTATTGAACTACTATTTCATGAATTTATGTCAGTAAGTTTGGTATCAAACTGTAGATTATAATTCTAATTTTAGAACTATACACATTATTCAATTTCTTAATTCAAAAGTAAATATTTAAAAAACACATAAACATTTTTGTGTGTCACGTGGTATGTTGAATGCAACAATGATTCAAATTAGATGTTTGTGAAGTCAAAATACTAAGTCTACAGTTTCGTACGAATTAGAAACTCAAGTTACAGATATTGACAAGCTAGAATATAAAATAAGAAGGTCTCATCTTTTCTATTTGCTAAGATATTGCTCATGTAATAAATCAAACACAGAGGCACCCCGCTCATCTCTTTCCATTTATGGAAACGCTCCCTTATATACACTTATTTCTATATATGACATGAATAATCAATCGAAAGCTCAAAATGTACTGGTTTTCTCAGCCTTTCTAACGTGACTAGCGCCATTTTTATCTTTTTGAACCAAAATTTCAGTGAGGTAGGTTGTGCCTTTAGTTTGCTCGAAATTTCATATTTTTTTAGAGTAAAATACATCTTAGTTACTAAGCTTGATAAATTATAGTTGAATTCTATGGTATTGATGTAGTAATTTATGATTTTTTAGTTATTCAAATGTATATATAAAACCTAAAAAAATATTTTGTTTCGAATCATCTACGTGCAAAATGTTTAAAGGCTTAGCAACCTCCGTCAAGTAGCAACCGAGTACAAAGGTCGTAACTGGAAGAAATAATTGTTCCCTTTACTTCTATATATACTGTTCTACGTTTTAAGAAAATTATGTTTAAGAATTTATTTCAAAATAGCAATAATCTATATACATATATAATGAACAATAATTGAAATGTGACTGTATTTTACAAAATACTAAGCACAGCCAAGACAAGTTACTTTGTACAGACCAAAGGTCAGTTTTATGTTATTTGATACGGTAACATGAGTACACGTGAGCCACGTCATTGTAACTTCTGTATTGTTAGCCAGGCACAGGTGAAAGGACAATATAATAAAAATAATAAATATATATAAATGTATAATGTTATGATATTTAAACTATTTCATCTAAACATTTATGTTTTAGTGCTATACTTTGTGTTCATTCTAGAATGAAAGAGACATAATTTATGTTTATTTCCTAATTTTTTATGGTGGTTGCGAGATCGTTCAAATCTACTGAACCCGTACAGAGATTAATTACTGAAAATAACAGATAAAATATAAAGTTTTTTCTTAAGAAACATTTGATAACTATCCGGACATTATAAAGATTTCGCATATGAAATTTCAAAATTTTCTGATGCATAAAAGTATTTTTAATCTTAAATTGAAAATTAACTTTGCATGATAGATAGGCAAGATGTGAAAAGAAAAAAAAAGGCATGAGAGGAACATTGCTTTACAAATCTTTCGACTTAATAAAAAAAT
>NW_013666041.1:411305-426574 GCF_000517525.1 Limulus polyphemus
AAAAAAAAGGCATGAGAGAAACATTGCTTTACAAACCTTACGACTTAATAAAAAAAACTTAGATATTTTGGGTATGAAAGCATTGTAATGTTTACTGATAATCTGCCAAATGTCGTTAACGTTCGTTTACTAATTTAAAAGTTATAGCTTGAAAACTATACCAAGCACAAAATAGCTACGAGGTCGTCACATTGACTGACCCCGTACTGAAAGAGTTATATTCATAACCACAAGATTATTTCCTTTTTTTTTATTATCATGTGTGCTATGCATTTTGTAATGCTAATTGATATAAATGTTTCTAATGTTTTTATTGAATGTTAGACATGCATGTATGTTGTTTTTTCTTACAGGCCCCCAAGAATACTACCTCAACAAAATCCGAACACTGACGCACAAGGAGTAGAAAAGTCGTTGCATCTTTGGTATGGGTTTACCAGCGGTGGCGCTGGAATAGTATATGAGCTACAAATTCTTCACTGTATGTTGCTTCTTTTTGCTTGGTGGATTTTTTAGAAAAAAAAAAGGAATATGTAGCTAAAAATGAACTAGAAGACTGTTTTCTATTTGGTTGAAAAACTTTAAAATCAATCTTAAGTTATAAGTAAAATCTGAAACCTCAAAGCAATGTATTCAGTTATAATCAATATAATATTTTGGTAATTCACCATAATCTAACAAAGAAAAATCTACTGCTCATCATTACGAACTTTCACGAGGGTAGAACATCACTAATAACAACAGAATTTACAAAATTCTTGAATATTTTCAACAGAATAGAAGCTAAATGTGGCGACTACGGAAATATAAAATATCAATATTCACAAGATGTACATAAGACACAAAACTGCATTATAGTTCTAATACATTAAAATGAACCAAAATAAAATTGTTGGTAACTTTGATGACACTAACATTAAATAAAGGTTATGCTGTAGAAAACAGGAAGTGTATAATAGACAGGCGGAACGTCTACTAAAAAGGTACTGCTAAAATGTGTTTAAAAGACAGTACGAAACGTGTGCTAAACTACGTTATCATCGTGATAGTTAAAAAGACCAACAACAGAAGCATGGTTTGTTTGTTTGTAGGTAAGCACAAAACTACACAAAGAGCTATCTTTGCTCTGACCACCACGAGTATCGAAACCCGGTTTCTAGCGTTGTAAGTCCGCAGACATACCGCTTGCCACTGGGGGCACATCAGAAGCAACCTAAACATTATCACAAACGGTTAAGCGTGTGTTTAAAGTGTCAACTCTGGAGATGAAAAATAATCATGGTTAAGATTAATACGAAACGTGAATGTAAACAAATTAAGCATTTGTGAAGAACAGTATTGTCATTGAAAAGGGTATCATCACTGAAAAATGAGAAACCTCAAACAGGATATATTGTCATTGCCAAAAGTAGATGAAGCATCGTCAACGTACAGACAAATCATTGAAGACAAACTCTAAGAACAGATCATACGAAACTTTGATGACATTGATACGGAGATACTAAATCACTAAACACTTGCTATCATTAAAATAATTTCAGTTAGGCTTTGTCATAGTAATATAAAGCGGAATTTGGCCATTAGAAACAGTAGTTACGGAAACATTAATGCCTCTTATATGTGCAAACTAATTTGTTTTCAAACTAGATCATTTAAATATTGTAAATAGTTATATCGTACAGTTGAATTTGTTAATAAAGTTTTGTGTTTATAATAATTTGTATTTTTGCCTAGAATATTCATTTCATGCCATTTTTCATTGGAAGATTCGCTAGAATGAAAACTTTAAGTTAGTTGCTATTTTTAAAAGTGCATAGTAATTTGAAAATTCTTGTAATTGTATGGTCTAAACGTATTTCAGTTGTCGCTTTAAACGTATTTAATAAATTATTTATTTTATGACCTTAGAAAAAAAAAAAACTTTAAATGGAATATTACTTACCTTTAAGTGAAGTCGAAATATTTATTTTGTCTCAAGGTATATTAAACTTAAAAGAAAGTTACATTAACTTTTTTCTTTCTTTCTTTTTTTTTTTTATTTTGGTAATTAACACAACAGTGCAATGAAAGAAGTGGTGTAACAATAAATAAAGCATTTGTCCCAGGGCCCAGACATATAAAGAAGAAATAATACAGAAAAAACAATAAAATGTCCGTAATGATAAAAAATAATAAAGCAATCATTCTTTTTCTAACTGATAGTTACATACTGAGTAAGCTTTCAACTCTCTTTCAGTAATAAGAACCGCGGGAATTATATAGGCTAGATTGTGCATGAAGTCATATTCAGTGTCCTCGATCGCCATATTTGAAAACATTGCTTTGATATTTGCATACACTTACAAGAAACCAAAATCAACTACAAAATCATTTGTTATTAGAGGAGTACGCTTAAATATTGAACTCGAACAGATGCAAGAAGAATTAACACAGAACAGCATTTCTTTCACAAAATTTGAAAGAATAATATCTACGAGAACACAAAAACCAACTAATCAAATCAAAGTACATGCAAATGACACATAAGATATTCAGAGTATAATATTAAATGGTATTATACTCTGTTTCAAGAGATTTCAGGTCGAGAAATTAAAAATGCCGGCCGTAGTCGTGACGCATGTTATAATTGCCAGCGCTACGAACACGTTGCCGCACCCTATAAATCTCTCCCATGCTGCGTGGGTTGTGGTGATCATTATGATACACAATGTCCAAGGGAACGTAAAAATTCGTTGTGCTGTAATTGGGAACAAGTACATACAGCAAACTACAAAGGATGCAGTATAAAGAAATTAAAACCAGAGTATACAATACACTTCACAATATTATAGAAACAACCTCACAAATTCCAGCAATGAACAAAACACAAATATCACTAAAAACGCCACTCCTGCCCACACCAATTACAAAACAAACGCCTACATGCACACCCACTTATGCTGCAACAGTACGTAAACAACCAGGTAACAAATAAACTACACCTTCTGACAACCAAAGTAATCCTCTAGTAAAGACAAGCACAGAAACACAACCAAATAAAAACACTGAGCAAACAAATAAACAACCACAAAAAACACCTTTGAGTTCATCAGTGAATTTCAAAACTCAGATAACCACAAGATTGTATCGCATTACTCATCACAATAGCAAAGAAACATTTCACAACAATCTTTTCATATATAATACTGCAGTTCATGGGTTCATTTTTCGCTTAAAAATTCACATTCAAACATATTGATATCCAAGACGGTCTTACTTCCAAGAGGCACGAGATCGAGGACATTTTATCCCATACAAATTCAGATATTATAGTTATTACTGAAACTATGTTTAATAATTCAAATAGTCTTACATTTTTTGGGGTATACATCGATCAGAAAAGATAGATTAAACAAAAATGACCCTAATAAAGGAATGGCATTACTATACAAAATTATTATAAATTGTTAATTTAAAAAGGGGAACAGGGATCTTCAAAAATATATAGAAACAAGAGAGGTAACTTAATGTGAAAATTCAATCGCAAAAAATGCAAACAAACAAAGTTAAGGGTTGAGACATAACGTTGACATTATTTCCTCACGCTACAAATACCTGTTTTGACTTCATGTCTAAAAGCTGTAATATTTAGGAGAGTCAAAGTTGAGACTTGTAGCTTGAGCAAATAACGTCAACACTATGTCTCAAACATTAAGCTTGTTTGTTTACATTTTTTTGCGATTGCATTTTCACTTTAAGCTACCTATCTTGTTTCTGTATTTATATATTTTTGAACATCTCTATTCCCCTTTTTAAATTAACAATTTTTAATAACCTTTTAATAATTTATGTCCATCATGGACACAAATCTGTATAATATCAATACAGTCCTATTTGAAACAGTTTAATGAAATACGTAGTCGGTGTATGATGCTCTTTCGGGAAACAATGACAACCTTTGGATTGGCTTTAATCAAACTGGATGGCTATTGCTCCTGATATCATTTCCACAATGTTATCAATGATAGTGTTCCTGTATGTATGATCACTATAATACATGGTGATCAACATACCGCATGTTATGTATATGCTTGTAAAATATATATATTTACTATATTTATACCCTGTAGCTATATGGGGAGTCTGTAAACACTGGATTTGAGGGACTACTGAACTATACTGGAATGGCACATCGACTGGATTCTGTAACCGCATGAGTTTTATACATGCAGGCACTTGCAACATATACATTGTATTGTAAGTTGTAAAGCCTTATATATATATATCTAGAGAGAGACATATGAGTTTTTCAAGATGCATGCATATATATTCAATGCAAATATATAAGATAATGTGCAATAATGTAGTAGCATATAAATGCAAATAAGCGTTTTTAATATTTCTTATAGTTGTTACATTTCCCCTTTCCTCCTCTTCCTCTTCGCTGGCCATAAGGCCAGTCACGGTTTTGCTACAGCTGGTCAGATTTCCTCTTAGAGTGACATTCTGTACACTCTACAAGGTCGAAAACGTGTTAATTAACAATTATGAATTGATTATACTAATATACCTTTACTCCTCCATTTCTGATAGAGTTTGAGTCCTGACATTTCTACGACCCTCTTCCACTGTGACAACCCTAAACTCTGGTGGGCCATCGCTGCTGTGTAATTTATCTGAAACTAAATATTTTCTAAATAAATATATAGTTGAAAACTTTCTGCCTCACTTTTTCCTAGAATCGCCATCATTTTCGCCACTTCCTACCAGCACGATTCTTATCACTCCTTATAGTCAGTTTCAAGGACGGCTGCTCTATCTGCATTATCTATAAAATTCGCAATCACGCAGAGTTGGCTATAATTCGGCACTTACCATCAGCCATCACCGTGATTGCAATCTGATGCTCGAAACTGAGCTTGGTTCTATCTTTTAAACTATGGCTTAAATATTTATGTTGTGGAAAACAGCCTAGACGTTTGTTTAACCTTTTAGACGTTTGTGTAACGTTTTCGAAGTTCGATCATGCAGATGTAAAAAAAACTGTCATCTTGTCTGCAGCGTCGTGTCTGAAAGGGCAGGAACCCTATACATAAACAAATGATATGGGACATCAATACAGTTGCAACAATAAGTTAATAATCGCTATGGCACATGTGTCATGCCTGCCATATAAACATTAAATTACATCCACGACCTGCACGCAGCTATATACATATGTATGTAGTGGATTATGAGTCTCCACATAAACCACAGACTACAGTAAAACGATTGGGTATCAACAGCTATACAGCACCTGTTATTTGCTAGGTAGTCAAATAAACTTAAAAACCACTCTACACAATGCGCGATGTTAAATTTAGTAATATTGCTCAGGTTTTATTACAATACACACAGCCATTTTTGCTTTAGGCTGGCGAATAGTGATAAAGAACAAATGGGCGATCCCTATTATGAACCACTATTGTGGTTCATGATAAATCAACAGCTTCGGTCACACAGATAGTGACTGAAACAACAAATGACTGTATAGCAATAGATAAAAACTTAACAAATAATGAGGGCATCACATTAGCAGCAAGTTACTGCTCAACCTCTAAGGCTATAGACATAAACCTATTAAATAAATTAAATGAACATAACCAGACACTAATTATAATAGGTCTGAATAGTAAATATGAGAAATTTGGATGTAATAGTACAACAACTAATGGAAGAAACTATACGAATTTTTAAAACATAGTGGCTATGTGCTATTAAATGATTTAACACCGAACCACATATTTTCTCAGTAAAATACCAGTGATATTCCATATTTATGTATATGTTCATCTGAAATTAGTAATAAATATTTAAATTTCAATGTTGGCTTTGATTTAAACAGTGATCATTTACCTATCTGGTGTGCCTCCGATCTCGAACACCAACAGAATATACCCATAACTAAATTAAAATTTAATTACAAAAACGTTAATTGGAAAGAATATGCAAATTACAAATTACTACCGGACACATTAACAAATCGAACAAAAATACCTTCGATTATAGATGAATACCGCCAAACAATTGCTGAGTGTCTTATTAAAACTGCTGATCAGACTATACCGAAACAGAATCAATATACAACCTGCAACAGATGGCAAACAAATGTACAAATAATAAATATGATAAAAGAACGGCACCTAAGAAAGATATAGATGAACAATAGAGATCCACTAATAAAAACACGGATTAATACATGAAGAAAGAAATTGCAAAACCAAATAAAACAACTGAAACAAGAAAATTGGGACACATTATGTTTTCGATTAGTAAACAAACATACAGATCCAAAACAACTCTGAACACATTCAAAATGAATTACAAACAGTCGTAAAACCTATGAAACCTATCCAACACTTAATCATCAAAACAAAATAGCATATACCAATGTACAAAACAGAAGCTTTTAAAGAAAAATTAAGAAAAACATTAAAAATACACAATGTAACCGATATGAACACCCGCTGTTTTAACACAGTAAATGAGTATGTTGAGCAAAATAAACAGAGTTATACATCAATTTTCCCGATTTATTTTATGAACCATCAAAATCCACATACAACAAATAATAAAAATTTGGGCAATAAAATTACTAAAACAGAAGCAGTTAAATCCATAAAACATACGAAAAATATAGCACTGGGTGAGGATAGTATACAAGCCATTCTCCTAAAAAAGGGCACTCAGAAATTATTTGACTATTTAACGGCATTATTCAATTTATCGCTCAACTCAGGTTATATCTCGGCTTTTGGAAGCAAGAAAATGTTCTTATGTTTCTAAAGGAAGGAAAACCAGCCAATAGACCAGAAAGCTACCGTTCAATCAGCTTGACCAGCTGCATGGGAAACTTTTAGAAAAAATAATTAGTAATAGACTCTGAACATTCCTAGAGATATCATCAAAATTACCAGATGTACAAAACGGTTTCAGAAAATTTCGGCAAATCATGGATCTTTTAGATTAACTGAAACAGTAATAGATAGCTTTAACCAAGATAAATGCACTGTCGCCTGCTTTCTAGATATAGAGAAACATTCGACACGGTATGGCATAACGGACTAAGATACTGTACGAAAAAAAAAAGAAAAGGAAGGGAGGGGTAGTTAGTCCAATCCTCTTCACCATGTATATTAACGGATCCAAATTTTTGTCTAACATCTTCATTCGCAGATGTTGTGACGATATGGCAGAGTTCTATGACCCCCTCAATAGCTGCCACCAATTTACAAACAGTTTTAATCAAAAGTGGTATATTGCCAAAAACAGAATTAAACAAACGTTCCAAAAACCAATATAGTATTAAGTATTCTAAAAAAAAAATACACGTACAAACAAACCAGAACTATATCTACATGGAACTCTTCTACATACCGCTTTTATCCCCGTCCCACCAAACATGCTCGCTCTTTCAGCCGTGGGGGCGTTATAATGTAGTGGTCAATCCCACTATTCGTTGGTAAAAGAGTAGCCCAAGAGTTGGCGGTGGGTGGTGATGACTAGCTGCCTTCCCTCTAGTTTTATACTGCTAAATTAGGGACAGCTAGCGCAAAAACAAACATACCGCTTTATGAATAAAATTTCTTGGACTAACATACGATTTGAAACTAGCGTGAAGAAGTCATATAAGGCAAATTACAAATAAAGTATTGCGATAAGTTAGATTATGATAGGAGAATGTCGGGTAAAAATAACGGTACATCACCAGAAAATATCAAAATGTCATCAACAAAAAATCTATAAACAGTATATACACCCAGTAATTGAATATGACAGTCCAGCATGGAGTAATGTAGCACGTCCAATATTAACAAGTTACAAAGAATACAAAATTCAGTAATTACTAAACTTTATAGAGTAACCAATTCTAAATTCATTCACAACTTTACATACATATAACCAATTCATGACAAACTCCTAGATTTGATAAAAATCTACATAAGAATGCCTGACCCTACTAGGTCGCGCAAAAACGATCGAATACGAACCGCGACAAGATTTACATTTGTAAGCTCTATAGTAGGCCATCACACTGACGTCTGTAAGCGCCCGTAAAATGGATTTTATTAGAGTCCCCATCAAGTCTGCCATAACGCTCGCTGTTCACGCAATCATCAAGCTCAAAAATAACTTCGTGTGACCCTGCTGGCTGGTGCCACTCCGGTACGTTAAATTAATCTTGTCTAACAATGTTACACTTAGATTAATACGATATATCTGAACTATATTGTTATATTATATAGACATCCAGTATTTATAATTGAGAAATGAAGTCAATGTGTTAAAGTATAAATTACAAAATTGGTTATCAACTATTAGCAAATTCAGTACAGCAAAAAGAGCTTTAACAAGTTTGATTGTGACCTAAGTTGTATTTGATAAACTACTTTGATTTTTGATAGGTTGTTTAGACAGAGTGTTAATAATGAATCTAAGTTTCAAATGGTCAGCAATTGCCTGTTGTAGAAACCTACAAATGTAGAGGACGACCTTTCGAAAGTCTTCCCATTTGCTGTCCATTTGAAACTTATATTGATACTGTTAAGACAGCGTAGGTCACGTGACGCTAGTAACACGTCATATTCTCGAAGCTTCGTAAATCCTCGGGAGGTTACTAGATGTACGGTATTCTTTTATATAAGACGGCCAAGAAGTGACGGCAACAATGTAATGGTAAGTGAACTGCGGACAGAGAGAGAGTATTGTTGAGTCGAGCACGTGAGACGTTCGGTGTGAATTATAGCGTTTGTTATAGCGCGACTGTTGAAATTAATTGTATTGCAAAGTTGTATTCAGAAAAAACAAACCAGTTTTATTTAAGAAAGGACTTGTATTGGTAAAGTTTCTTCGGAAAGAATTTTTACGGAAAATTAACTAACGACCGGAGGCGTAACAATACTTTGATTTTCTGCATGACACGAGGCTGCAAGGGCTGTCATATTGATCGGAGGTCGTCACAGTTAAGTTTTGGGTAAATGGAATTTCGAAAGACAAATTGAATTTTCTTCTTTAAAGGACACAATAGGAAGATACATTGTAACAAAGATTTAGTGCAAGCTTTGTGCTAAATACAGAGATAAGATCCGAAAAAATGGAAAGGCACAGTAAGCAAGAGGTGGACAAGTATACATACGACATTGAATTCAGAACGAAGCACACTGTCACTGCCATTTGAATTCAAGAACACACCAAATTGCTTTAGGTATGTATATATCTCATCTTTTTTATATATTCATTACTTAAATTTATAACGATATCCATTCCTTGTTTGTCATTAGTGGTACAGCCTATTTCATCAAGTACCTACATTTTACCGTCGGTATATATACAATATCACCTTTTATTCAAAGGTAAACCAAAGCGTTGCCTGCATAGGCCTACGTTTGTATGCAAATTTTAAGTATCTACACAAAGCTGAGGATAAACGGTTGTTCCCAAAACATTCAGCTGTTTAATTAGGCTTAATTTAAATTTGAATTATCTTCGATTTTATATGTATTTATAAGTTATTTGCCAAGGCTAAGTTGATGATATGCACTTTAAGTAATATTCAATTTGCTTGTGAACTTTAGATTTGGTTACTTATTAACTTTGGGTTAGCATATACTGAGGTATTAGAGAACTGATTTTCTGGCATTTATTATTTAAGTACCATTTTAAACATAATTAAATGTTTTTATTTGACGTACAGTATTATATGTTCATTATTTTTTTTCAATAAACTGGTAGGCTGATACATACGTTGTTTTTTGGTAAATTTTTGTATTATCAAACCTTAGGATTATCACTTACGTAGATTTTATCGTCCATATATTTTATTAATGCAAGCTTTTCTGTTTTTATTAATTTTTTTTATTACAATGTATGTTGTTATGCAAACTTATATGTTTATAAATGCCCATTTTAAGGCTTTAAGAAGTTGCTTGAAGATGATGAGAAGACTCTTTCTGGCACCAGTGGTATTACTAGTGATGGTCCTTCTACTTCCAGTATCCCTCTTCAATCTCGGATAAATGTAGCTCTGCAAACACAAGCTAAGGAAGCATACAGAACACTTCTTAAAACAGGCTTATTTGCTCGCTGTGGATGAATGGTCTCTGTAGCATTCAAAATTTTAGTTAAAGTGCAAAAACAAAATGGGGTACAAATAATATCAAACTTTGATGACGCCAATAGTGGGAAAGAATTTATTAACGTTATTGCAAAAGTCATTCGTGAAAAAGTAGCAGTGATCTGATGTTTAGCAACAGATTATGCAGTGTTTAGTGTTAGAAATCAGGCAAAAGAAAAACAAAAAACAACTAGCTTTAAAAAGTGATTTTCATTAGAACAGTTAAGCAAATTATACCAGTTTATTTCTGAGTTGCCTTACAAAACATTGATAGCTTTAGTGGCGCAGATACAACTAATCTAAAGGTGATGGAAAAGTTTCCTGTTAGCTTTAGCTACAGCTAATGAAGCCTCTGTTAATACTGGCATTTACAATGGATTGCTAACAAAACTGAAAAACTAACAATTGCGTTTGGCTTCCAGTCATTCACTGTGTTTCCCATAAAATTCAATCTGCATTGAAACATATTGTATCTAAATAATTTGCTGATGTGAAAGACTTCATGACAATTATATATTATTTATTCAAACGATATTTTTTGCTTAATGCTCCAAAGAATCACAAAAACCCAATTGACATCCCCCCCCCCATCCTCTCCACTTATGGCAGCTATAACCATGAGCTTGCACGATTCCAAGATTTTCTAATCAAACCATTGCATGACAGCATTCTCAAAAATCTCAGCAATGATCTCAAAATGTACAGGTTTGACGTATTATCCATGTATACACTGATACCGAAAGATGAAGCAACACATTTAGTTCTAGAAATGATATAAAAACATTCCGACAGATTGCATTACAACCTGAGCTTGGAAAGTTTGAAAGACTTTATACTTTGCACTATAAATATGTTTCACCTGTCAAGATAAAAGTTATGAACAAATAGATGGCCTAAGCATGGGCAGCCCTCTGTTACCTGGATTATGTAAATTGTTTGTCAACAAAATAGAAAGTCAGAAACTCTCTAAACCCTCTCACACACACTGGTTTAGATACGTCGATGATATATTTTGTGGATTTGAAGAAAACACCCATCAACAGTTATTCCTGCAACATGTAAACAACGTTCACTCTAACATCAAATTCATTCATGAAGAAGAGAATGAAAATCAAGTTTTAAATTACATTAACATAACAATAGAAAGAAACTCCAACAGTTTGAACACAAAAATCTTCCACAAATCTGGCAATCATAACAAATATATAAAGTGGGACTCAGCTCACTGAACTCAATAACAAATTGGCACGTTATCATGCATTTACAACACAGCATTTAACATATGTAGTAGCAGTAATCTGCAGCATCAACTAGAATAAATATCTCGCACATTTATTAACAAGTGTCACTTCCCTAAACACACTGTCACTAAAACCTTAGCCAAGTATAAAAACAAACTCAATAACAGAAAAAAAGAAAGAGAAAACAAACTCCATGCAGGAAACAAAATGCACAAACTCAGACACACTAATAGGTGTTTTACCATATCATAGCTATGTAACCAAAAACATCACAAACATTTGGAAACAAGCATAAAAAACAACAATAAAATAAACAGTTACTTTTATTCAAAAACCGAGCACTAAAATCAAACTCATCTAAGGAAGGTTTATTCTGACAACTTCAACCACGGAAGAACCTACAAGTATCAATGCGATCGATGCGATAGCAATTACATAGGCGAAACGGGACGCAACATAAGCATTAGGAACACAGAAAATAACAATCTCCATCAGACATTTACGAACACAGTACAACGAATCAACATCCAGTTAACATTAAACACTTTAAGATTTTAAGCAATGAGAACGACATTAACAGAGGGAAAATAATAGAAGTATTAATTATTCGTAAGCAAAACCCAATTTAAATCAAAACACGGGTGTCACCCTATATGTTTTCTAAATTGGAACAAAATGCTCTTGCAGTATTTCACAAAATAGAGCCAGTTACCTGATGATGGCCACACGAGTGATCGAAACGTCGTAAAAAGTTAAATAAAAATAAACAATCCACTCAAAAGCTGTATCTTTGGACTTTTATCTATTAATATTATTGCTCTCTAGAGACTTTATAGTAGTGTAGCTTTCAACACTGTTTACAAATGTATTTAAATAAAATTATCCAATTTGTTGGGTCTGTTAGTAAAAATGATATAACTCGAGTTTTGTAAACATACTGTTATGTCTCTGTTCGTTTGTTAATTTTCCGTAAAAATTCTTTCCAAAGAAACTTTAGCGATACAAGTCCTTTCTTAAATAAAACTAGTTTATTCTTTCTCAATACAACTTTAAAATTCAGTTAATTTCCACAGTCACGCTATAATTCACATCGAAGGAACGATTCACGCGCTTGACTCAATTGTTGTCTCTATCTCTGTTTGCAATTCAATTACATTGTTGCCGTCACTTCTTGGCGGTCTTATATATAAGAGTACCGCACATCTAGTAAACACTCGAGGCTTCACGAAGCCACATGAATTTTCTAGAAGCTCATGACGTGTTACTAGCGTCACGTGACTTCCGCTGTCGTAACAATACTGATGCTAATAAGTTTGAACAACATGAGATCTATGTCCTCTACTACTTGTAAGAGAGCGTTCAAAAATATCGTAATGTTAGACCTAACAGTTAGATTTCCTATTGTCGATATGAAGTAATTAATGTCCTCAACAGGAAATCTAATTGTTAGGCCTAACGTTATGCTATTTTTGACCGCTCTCTTATGCTATAGCTTATAAGTTATAATGTTCTATAGGATTTTATTCAAAAAATATTATGAAAAGACTCAGAATAAGGTCTTTTGGGTCAACAGGTAGAAACTAACTTTTGAAATGTTATAAAAGATTAACTTTCCTTGATTTTTGCATTTCTTAATGAACAGTTGAAACCACAATAAGCATACAACATCATTAACGTTGCCAAGATGCCTTCTCTTCCAAGATGGTGTGTAACTGTAAGAAAAAAAAACAGTTTATAGAAATATGACGTCATGCGCTCTCCAGCCTAATAAACTGTGATAAGAACCAGAGGCGTCGGAACCAGGGGTGCTATAGCACCCCCACTTTTACATATTTGACTTATATAGCAACTGTAAGTTATATTCTTTTATTAATTTTCTGGGGGCTTGCCCTCGAGGATCCGACCCTCTTAGATTGAGCTGCCATTGGCACTGCGGGATCTGCTTTTAGCAGCTCCATATACTTTCAATATCTCATTGTAAAATCTGCATATCTAGCCAAACATCCCACTTTGCAATTCCTTCCTACACCACTGAAAACAAAGTGTTAATAAGTGGTCACAAAATTAATAATACATTGTCTGTAATTAAAACAGTAGTTACAATTATTTAGTATTAGAAATATTTTTTACTTTATTTTTATAACTCAACGTTTCACCAGGATATGGTGGCATCACCAGATGTGGATAATAAGATTTCAACAGAAATCACATTTCGATAATAAAGTTAGAACTGGTGTCTTTAGGGAGCCAATCCCTATATTATGTATGAAGTAAAGGAGAGAAAAATCAGTACACATAATATTAAATTTTAATACACAGATTGGTAGAATAATTACTTTAAAAGTTTGTTTAAAGCAATGGATTTAGAAATATATGTCTTATTTGAAAAGGCTGCTTTTCTACTGGTAAAATTTTATAGGTGCTTAGTGGAGGTTGTGCTTTAGTCTAGGCATATATTTGACCATTGCTATGTCTTATATATAGATAATTTAGTTACATATAAATGCTCAAAATGTTCTCAATAAATCTTTATGACAACTTCCAGCTGCAGCTTAACATTTTACATCTCGAACTAATGCAATCAAATAGTCAATAGCTGCAGTAAATCATCATGTACTGTATCAGATACCTATTAGCTATGTATATTATTGTTGAGTATCTGCTTGTTTGTTAATTCCCGTAGAAATTATTTCCGAGAAACTTAAGCGATACAAATCCTTTCTTGATTAAAACTAGTTTATTCTTTTTTGATACAAACTTCGTAATACACAGAATTTCCACAGTCAATATGTTTCTCGTCTCTTTACTTAACAACTTTTATAATACACGCTATAAATCACAGCGATTCACAAGCTCTATAACTTCACTCTATGTGACGACTGCAAAACACACACAATTTACGATTCATCGTCACTACTGTTCGGTTGACTCAATTATCTATCCAGCTGGCTTTCTTTGCCAGGCTTATATACTAAAAAAAAAGGGGGGCATCTATATCACACTCGAGCTGCCAGCCAAATTCACGATCATTCGAGACACTCCAGTGCACATACTCCCAGCGCTACGTGACTTCTGCTGTCGTATGTATAAAGTTAGCTACCATAACAAGTAATCCTTTGCCCATAGTTCAGCATAAAAAATCCAGGCAACAATATAGATGCAAAATTGGGAATCAAAAACCTGCAAATATGGATCACAAAAAGTAAGGAAACGAGGCTGGAGTTACTATAGACATTATTTACACAAACTACAAATACCTATTTTGATCACACCAAATGTACATCTAGATAACAGCATGGGGCCAAAATAGGGGTTCGTAGTTTAAGTAAATAATGTCTACAGTGTTTCCAGCCTTGTTACCTTACTTTTTTACGATCCTTACTTGTAGGTTTTTAAATACCCAAATCTTTATTTATCTTGTTCATGATAATGTTAATTTCAAGAAGATAGGCTTGGAACTTTACTATGTTCTAGAAAATTAAGGGTGGGAAATAAACTTAAAGTTCAAGTACGTTCGAATGTACATTATATAATGACGTTCAGTGAAAGTTAGTTGGAGTTGTGTTGAGGTTAGATTTTAAAAAAATGAGTTATTTCAAGAGTGAATCTCTGTTAGCTATCGCACTACTTTGTACCAGTAAGTTGATTTTTACGCTCCCAGCGTCGTGTGACTTCTGCTGTCTTAACATTATCATTACGATGTATAAAGTTAGCTACCATAATAAGTAGCTATCTTAGTAGCCGAAAATGTAGCCCTACAATAAAAGAGAGAGAGAGAGAAAACAACGTCATAACAATTGTTCTCAGAAGCGGGATTAATTGATGAAAGTAAAATACTGTTACGTCTCCGTTTGTTAATTGATTTTTCCGTAACTTCGTTCCAACGAAACTTTAAC
>NW_013666041.1:427478-431900 GCF_000517525.1 Limulus polyphemus
CATGATAGTTCTAGAAACGTTGCGTCAGAGTAGTCATGTGACTCGATGACGCAACAATACAATAGACTTTTGACTTTTGCCATCGACTGTTGAAGATGGCAATCACAAGTTCAAGTGGTGAGTTCTAAGCATTTCTTGAAATGATAAAATTATTAAGACGAGATCAAGAAGAAAGAAATATAAAATTAAAAGAAGAACAAGACAGAAAATTAAAATAAAACAAATACATTTACAGAAAATTAAAAGACGACCAAGAAGAACTGACAGGAATTTAAGAGAGAAATTAAAAGAAAGAGCAAACTATTTATGGAAGAATTAAAATCTAAACTAAATCTGATTGAAGACAAGATTGATAAATTTATGGAAGGTGTACAGAGAGACTGCAACAACGAGATTGAAAGAGTATGGAAAGGCTATAATAACTAAACTGAAAAAGTACAACAAGTGTGTAATGACAAAATTAACTGAGTCAAAAATGAAGTAGAGAAAGACATAAATGAGGTAGAAAAGACATAAAGAATATTGATGACAAAATATGACATCTGGAAAACAAATTATTAAATGCAAAGAGTAAACAGATACATCTCCTCCTACAAGAGTTCAAACTGAAAACACTATCTACTACCAGATATAGTATAGAATAACTTGTTTGGTCTACACACATTAACACTACTTCTGTACTACCTCTTACCGAAGGACCTTTCTGACTACTTCAACCATAACATTATCAGTTTCAGAGTTTAACTAGTTAATTCATCATCAGACAATCGAGTAATCAAGAAACTATAATTGGAAAGTAACAAGGGAGTTCTACCAGGCTCATTTTGAAATAGTTTCTAGGGTGAAAAGGTTTAATAGTGAACAACAAACCACCCCCCTTGCTGGTAATCTAAAAGAACCAATTTTGACAACATTAAATAGCTTTCCAGCTAAGATCTGTAACAACTACCAATCATTGGTAACTGCTTTGTCCAAAACGTTCAGAGTGTTACACCGCAAAGAAGTAACGAAGGCAAAATTTCAGTAGAGGGGGAAGAGGAAAGAAGAGACCTTAGCCAAATGTACAATACAAACAACAATACTCTAGTTCAAAGATGAGTCTTTGATCCCAACCAGATTGAAGGGACAACAAAAGGCTAATCACACATCGAGAAATAGGAATTAGCCAGACTTACAAGGCCAAGCTTGGCTGAGAATATCCCAACTGCCACAAATGAAATATTATGCTCATTGTTTAAAGAGATTAATATGGGGATTGACATGGGTTTTACACTGACAATAGTTCAACCCACTTTGATAATGAAAGGTGGGAACTGCCTCCAGATATGATGAGGGAGTGATGCAAATAATAAGTGTACATAAGTAATGAAGAAAAACTTTAATATAAGTTTAACATAACAGCAAATGTACAACGTTTCGACAAAGTTTTGCCATCATCAGGTATGTTAAACTTATATTAAAGTTTTTCTTCATTACCCATTCAAGCCGTCTCCAGCCATTATTTGTCTCAAAGTGGGTTCCTCGTCATCGAAAGTGTACATAAGGTTCCAGCCAGAGAAAAGTTTAAAGTTACATTTACTGTTTGAAATTTCTACATGCATCATGATGTGTTGGTAACTGACATTGAGGAAGAGTTTCTATTGGCCTAACTTCATGCATAGACATGGATGCAAGTTTAGATTAGCTTTGAATAGATTTACTGTTTATGACTAAGAAAGTCCTGTCTACTATATGACAGTTGCTACATCAGGGGTTGAACTTCCTGTAACAGCAAGGAGAGCAGTATTATACCACTGAGAAGTGAGTACTAATACCAGGACTTGTTAAAAATAAATTTACATCTAGTGACTTGGCTGTAATGGAATCAAACATTTTAGCATATCATGATGGATTAATAATTGGTATAATTTCAATCGACTTGAAGAAGAGATATGTCGTCATTATGGCCATGCACATAACAAAGCATAAAATTCTGGTTAAGTGTGGATTGGACATTGCAAGTACAGGTATTACTTCCACATCAAAGAACCTAAGAAGTGGTCACTTTTGAGGAATGATGTAGGGAGCTTTGATGTCACACTCTTAAATAAAACAGCTTACCACCTGATTTACAAGATCTGTATGACCCAAAATGTGCAGGTCTTACAATTAATCAGTGATGTCAGTTACATAACTTGCTCAAGGAATATCAAGACACTCTTCTGTGTAACTTATAACTTAGGACAAACAACAAAATATTAAGATTAAAAACACAAAAATAACCTTTATTATAGTTTACAGCTGACTAGTTTCAGTAACACAGTTACAATCATCAGGGCTAGTATCTACAGTATTAACTTAGTCTATATTTAGCTACAACCGTAAATGGGTGAGTTCACTGAACCAGCCTGTGTGGACTTTTGACGAAAAAGAGAATTATTTAAAGCTCTAGATACAATTGTGATAGCCAATATGGTAACGAAGTTTTGAATATAACTTTGGATAACTTGTTTTGAATATATTATTTTGAAATAAGCGGATTGTGTGCAGTCCATTTATTGTTGAAATTTATCGACAACAAGTCACAGGCCTTCTGTAAAGAATCCAGTCCTATAAAACCTTACAGGAGTCTACAACTATAGTTACGAACTAATCTTGTTCTTTCTCTTTTTTTTTTTTTCTAGTAGGATACCACGGCCCTTCTTAGGGCCAGAATCAACGAAGCAATGCCATAACCGACGACGTCAACCACGGACATCACTACGCTGTCAACGTGTGCTGCTCTTACCATGCCGAGATTCAAGCCCTTCTCCCCCGGGCTGCAATCAATGATGTTTCTGATGGATCTACTCAAAACACGATTCTCTCGGACTCAGAGACGGATTCTTGCTACTCTTTAGCTAAGTCCTCATCGGAATTCAATATAAACACCGACACCCACGCTGAAGATATCGAAAAAAAACGAAGAGGAAGGAGACCAACGACTGCAACCAACCCTCAAATTCCACACACACACAAAACATGTTAGACCAAACAAACAATCAACAATCATCGAAAAACAATGACACTATAAAAGACAGTCAAGCACAACTTACACCCACATCCTCCAAACCACGTATACCAGCCATTGTTGTCGAAGGTGTGCCTAATACACTCAGACAACCACAAATCGCCACTGAGTTTCGCAAATTATTTCCTGGTAGAAACGTTAGGGAAATCCGGGGCTTCCTAAAGGTAATTAAGTGCAGTGAGCCCAAAGATTATGCTCACATTCTGGCCCCTAGCCCGCAAACGCTTTTGGTGGTAATGCCTCCATTCACACCCCTAGCAACACGCTCCAGCTCCACAGACTAATAATAAAAAGCTCCAACTCAACATTGATGACAAAGAAATCTTAGATGAGCTGGTTGCGACAGGATTCACACCAAAGAGATTAGAACGAATCACATTAATCAAAACTAAACAAAAAACACCTCTAGTAAAAGTCGGCCTTGAGGCTAAAACTGAATATGAGTCACTACTCCCGAATGGCTGCACACTGTTCTTTCGAGTAGCCCAAGAGTTGGCGGTGGGGGGAGGGGTGATGACTAGCTGCTTTCCCTCTAGTCCTACACTGTTAAATTAGGGACGGCTACCGCAGATAGCCCTCGTGTAGCTTTGCACGAAATTAAAAAAACAAACAAACAAACACTGTTCTTTTGAACATACAGAACTGAACCCGCTAAACCACCTCCTAGGTTAGTAATGCAGTGTTTCAAATGCCAAACATTTGGTCACTCAAAACCTAACTGCACAGATATTTCATGGTGTGTAAGGTGAGCTGGACCTCATGAAGTTGAAAAGTGCTCCAAATAACGCGAAGAGGTAAAATGCGCTGACTGCCAGGGTACACATGCCGCTAGTTATAAGGCATGCCCAAAATACCAAAAGATTCGTAGCTGCATAAATAACATTCAATCAACAAACACTGAACCAAGTACTTTTTCATTTACACCAACAATCACCCTTCCCTTGACCACTACACGATTACCACAACCCAACTTCACATCCTACAGTTTCTCTTCACTCATCAATCCATTCTCAGAAACAAACACCGAACAACCCAAGCCACGTGAAAACCCGTTCCCACAGCCCTTCATATTCACGGCAACAAACAACACAACGCTTCCAAGTTACACACGAAACAACATGACTTTCCCCAAAACTAACATTCATAACAACATTTATGCCACAGCAACTTCAGGTGACAATAACATGCAAGATACTATGCCAACACAACATAAACACTTTAATTTAGAAGATTACACTCTAAACTTACTGGTCTTCTTAACTGAACGAAACCATCGCTAAGTTAAAGACAAATTTTACGACCAAATAAAGATAATAAATAAACTAGTACACAATAGTGAATAAACTCGGCAACATAGGTTATGAATAGGAAAG
>NW_013666041.1:432836-444986 GCF_000517525.1 Limulus polyphemus
CAGGGGCCCACTTGTTGGAATTGATATTGATGCTCTGAAGACGCTTGTTGAGTCTAACCCAAGGCTACACACTCGTGAAGTAGCCATGAAATTGCATGACTCTCATGAAACAATACGTAAACATCTAAGGAATATGAGAAAACTCCATAACGAAGGTGCTTGGGTGCCTAACGAACTTTCCAATGAGAATCGTATTGCGCGTGAACTATTTTTGGACAGAATTGTCATCGATGATGAAAAATGGATTCTCTATGCGAATATTAAATGCCAAAAACAATGGATCAGTCCTGGACAAAAACCACTTCCAATCACAAAACCTGGACTCCATCCGCAGAAAGTGATGCTTTGCGTTTGGTGAATATCAAAGGAGTAATTCATTTCGAACTCCTCAATCCACAGCGAACTGAAAAGTGCAGAGATCTATAGTCAGTAACTGGACTTTTAAATCAAGCCCATCATCAAAAACGCCCTTCCATCGGATAGGCGTTCTTCTTCTCCACGACAATGCACGTCCACATGTGGCACGTTTGACGTAACATAAAATTATGGAGTTGGATTGGGAATTTCTCCCCCACCCACCATATTCTCCAGATATGGCACCATCAGATTACCATCTTTTTCGTTCGCTGCAACACCATCTTAATATTCTCGGCTTCAAATCATTCACAAGACCCAAAATTAACGAAACTAGTGGCACTGCCATCTTTTCAAACAATGCATCACCCCACACATTGAAATAGAAACAGACATTTACTCAACCATTAATGAAAGCATTTATTGCAATTTCCGGCTTAACAACAACCAAACTGTTTCTATATTAGCCACTTATTGTTCTCCTAACAAACAGATTGACCTTAACTTTCTACAAAACTGCTTAAGCAGGAAACCTACTCCTTTACTAGACGGAGACTTTAATGTCCCCATACCGACTTCCACAGTTACAGAACCAACGCCAGAGGCTCCAGCCTTCACACATTACTATAAAACAATAACATGCACGTTATTAACGATAACACCCAAACACACTATCAGGCAGTTACAGATACCTACGACGTACTTGACTTTGCAATAATCTCTACTTCTTTCTTACCTTACTCCCGGAACTTCTCCTTTAACATTTCTTTTAACAAACTGGAGATTCATGTCAATCTCCCACAGGTTTATAACTATACACAAAGCGATTAGAGAAACTTTAATGCAACTCTTGGCATACTTTTACATGACGAAGTCAACGACAGATACGTAAACGATATCACGGAAGCTATTTCGAAAGCAAAAGAGATCGTAATTCCTTCTTCAAAAAATAACATTTCTATACAATAATAGACGTTAACACCAGAAATACACAACCTGATTAAAGAACATAGAAGACTCAGACGACTTTTTTATGACTACAAGAGACCAAACATTAAAACCGCAAATTAACAGGACACATGCACTAATTAAACGTAACATTATCATATTAAGAAATTTTGTCACTCACTAGATGATAATAGCGATCAACCCAGATAATTCTGGAAAAAAATTCAAATCGCTCACAGGGGAAAAAATAACAACAAACTTTTCAACACATAAAATACAATAACATAACTGCAAAAACTGACATCGATAAAGCGAACTTGGTTGCTGATTATTACATCAATTCCTTTACAGACATCAACTCCCTAATATTTAATCAATTGTTAAAACAAAATATTCATGTGCACGTCTCATCAAGACCAAATTTATACACCCCACAATTTCGGACTAATATTATCAACGATACCACTTCAACGCATATACACGACATCTTTGAGAGAACAAATCACAATGGGTGAACTTAACATTAACTTAGCAACTCTAAAATTCTCCTCCCCAAACAAGACTACATAAGAAATATTATCTTAAAAAACGCCTCAAGCAACCTTCTCTGTCATATCTTAAATATCAGGAGCCTGTCCTTCCTGTCAGAATACTTCCCTGCTGTCTGGAAAAAATCTAGAATCACAGTCATCCCTAAACCATCATCAACCCTGACAACTTCAGACCGTTAAGTCTACTAAGCTGCATAGGTAAAGTTATGGAAATAATTATTTCCAAAAGATTACTCCTTTTTTGTGAAAACAATAAGCTAATCCTTGACATACAGAATTCTTCACGAAAAGGACGACAAACCACACATCATCTAACTCGACTCACAGAATCCATATATAAATCATTTAACAACAATCAGGTAACAATTGCGGTTTTTCTAGATGTCAAAAACGCTTTCGACACAGTATGGCACAATGCCATCAGATACCGGCTCTATTCCATGAATATTAATAACAAAATAATCAGATGGATATCTAACTTTTTAACCAATCTAACTGTAACACTTTATCTAAGACATTCAACATCACTGCAGGAGTACCACAAGGATCTGTTTTGTCGGTACTTCTTTACATAGTGTTTGTAAATAATATACCCTTCCCTGACTTGACATACACCTATTTTTCATACTATGCTGACGACATAGCAAAAATACTTAGATGCAATCATTAAATTGTGTAATGACTGGCGAGTCCTACTGAATCCCATAAAAAAACATTGGTATTGCATTCAAACGCAGCTGAAATAAACACTACAAAAACGTTAAAAAGTAAAACTCAAATTAGGAAATGAAGAAATAAAGTTATGCCCCCATGCGAAATTTCTAGGAATAACCTTTGACACACGACTTTCTTGGTCGCAACATTTTAAAAACATTAATAAATCAATAAGGAAAAGAATTATCCATTTAAAACTCATAACAGGTAACAATAAAGGATGCAAACCCAATACTATCTTAAAAATCTATAAATCATACATTCTCCCCCTAATAGAATACGGCTCTCAAATCACCTATAATATGCCCAAAAATATCGCTATATCTCTCCAACTTCAACAAAACAGAGTCTTCAGATTACCAACATTCACTCCTATTAAATATATGCACAAAAGCAGCAACATTTCATTACTTACAGACAGATTAACATCACTAGCTCACATATATTACCAAACAGAGAAATACCCTAATTGCTAAGCTACACACCTTGACCATTGCCCCACACAAAACAATATCTCCATACAACATATACATGGCCTCCAAAACACCCTAAAACAACCTCTGATAAAAATTTAAACCTATGTTCAATAATTTCTTGTGTTTTTATATTTCAGCACTGGACACAGGACAGGTAGAATATTCGGCGTCTGTCTTGTGAAAGGGGTTTTTCTCGGGGTACTCCTACCCCACAGCAAATTTGAAGGCACTTGGATTCAATGATCCCAACCACCCCGTGACCCTGATCATGGGAAGTTTGTTGGTTGCTTTGTCGAACGTTCGTCGCCTTACTTCTTCTCTACAACTTCACGTCTACAGCCTTGGTCTCTTCTTTGCCCTGGAACCCGCTGGACATCTTTCTGCCTCACTTTTTTAAATATCAACGCAATCTCTCCAACAATATTATAAAAACTCATGAACATAACAAATAAAATAGCCGCGTGCGGAGCGAAGGGGGGATATAATAATATTCCTGAACACCTCAGTTGAGGAAAGTTAACTTTCCTTTAAAAACTAAATTCCTGTCACAGAAAGAGAACTATAGTTTGATTGCCCGTATCAGCTTTAAAGATCTTGATTTCCTTGCATTATATTAATTCTTTTAGAACACTTCTATATTTTGTTCCAGAGTTGACTTTCCTTTGCCTTCCACAGTTATTTTGTGGCAGTCATAATTGTCTGATAAGATGTTTGCACAGAAACTACGCATGCTCTTTTTCCTTTTCTTTGTATCCTGTTAGGTTGGTTTCTATAAAAACGATCAACTATTCTTTATTGGGTTTTATTGATAAGGAGAAGTTCAGGCCAAGTGATAGTACTTTTTCTCTTCTGGAGTTAATTTTTTCTGTGATAGATTTTTACTGGTGAAAGTAGAGTTACAATACTGAGATTTCGTTGTTGTTGTTTTTTCCTCTTGTTCACAAACTTATGCAACTTGATCTTGAAGTTATGAATCTTATTTTCTACTTTATTCCCAATATTTTCTCATAAAATACAGTCGAAATAATATCATTCAAATGCAGAAGTTATATTTCTGAGATTTAAATGTAGATAATGAGTTTCTATTTCACATCTTTTGTCTTCAATAATAGCTCTGAAAATATTTAGTTCAGTCTTTTGTTTAATCTAATTAATTTGTTTACTTTCGATGCTATAACTTACTTTTCTCGAAACTAGTATTACTCTGTTACGTTTGCAGTCCTGGAGAAACCTGAGTTGAAGTATATGTTTATGTAACTTTCATCGTAGAGATGTCAAGATGTTTGCCTTGTGACCCGTCGATAATTCATCATAATTTATTTACAGGCACATTGTGCTACTATATTAATAGTAAAAAAAACAGAAAAAATAACGTATTTTGGCAAAATTAAAGGTAAAATCTTTGTTATAGGTTAAAGCCGACTAGTTTCGATAACACAGTAACCACCATCTGGGCTAATGTTTACAGTTTTAGCTTAGTCTAGATTTAGCCACAACTGTTAATGGGTAAAAAGGAATTACCCACTGTTCCAATATTGACACACTCAACCCAAAAAGATCCTCTCATTTTAGGTACAGATGCCAGTGATTTTTCAATGGAAACAGTTTTATCACAAATACA
This sequence comes from Limulus polyphemus, assembly GCF_000517525.1. Taxonomy (NCBI): domain Eukaryota; kingdom Metazoa; phylum Arthropoda; class Merostomata; order Xiphosura; family Limulidae; genus Limulus; species Limulus polyphemus. The sequence goes on from NW_013666041.1 coordinate 437,501, forward strand.
ACACGGAAAACAATATGTAATTCTCTACTATAATAAGGCAATGACTGCTATAGAAAGGAGGTATTATACAAACAACTTAAAGGAAACTACTAAGTGTTGTTTGAGCCCTGACTCACTTCCATCGTTATCTATGTGAACAAAAGTGTATGTTCTGAGCAGATTATTATCGTTCAAGTGGCTAATAAATATTTGCAACCCAGGAGACCAAATAATAAGATGGGTCTAAAACCATTAGGAGTAGAACTTTTACCATTTCACTACGAGTAGGTCAAATTGCACATGTCACGGACTTTTATAGTGTTACATGCAAAACGTGATTAAACTACTTTATTATTAATATGTACACATAAACTTGGCTAATAAATCAAAACTTATATATTTAAATAAATCTTCAATCTCTCCTAGTATGAGAATCGTGACATTTGTTCTCAAGGACTTCCCTCTTCCCTAATTTATTTACCACTCCTCTCTGAAGTACAAAATTTTACGTAAATTACTCATTATAATATATATATATATATATATATATATATTACTAGAGAAAGTCTAAAATTTTTATAGCCTTCAATCTTGTTTATTTAAGGAGTCATAAACTAGAAGATCAGAACCACTTATCATGACCACCTGTCACGTCCTCTCTTTCACAAATTGCCAGTACTATTTTCTAACGTTTTATACTAGATCATTTATAATCAATAACTTTAGAATAACTTTAAGATATGTAAAACAGTAAAATACAGCTTAAAACTTCAATTTGATACATGAAAATACAATAAACAGAAAAAACTTTTAAATGCAACTTAAATATACTAAAGACTAGAAAAATACACAATCTAAAACATAAGAGGAAAGAGAATGCTTATGCTAGTTTAAAGTCAGAAACTGATAAGGGTGAAACTCAAATAAATAATACAACAAACATTCCAAGTTATGCCAAGTATGAAAATGATAACTGAATGGAAGACAAATGAAAGTAGGGTAGTAAAAATAATTCGACTAACTGCTGAATTAACAATAACTAAATTTAAAATTGAATCTAAACAAGAAATAAGAATAAAACACAAGTAAAATTGGATGGCATAGAAACTCGCATAAACTAAAAATATAAGGATATAACAGGGTTGTTCATGATCTATGTCAACGACATCAGGACGAGTTCCGATGCCTTACAGCCTTTTTTTCCACCATAATAGTGTCCTTGTGATGGCTGCGGTTATGGACTATTACTCTATAGTACAATATATGCTGTAGGAGGCTTTTACACAATATATATGTATACTGCCCCTCCTTTTTACATGCTTTCCAAGTACGTCATAGTACGTTCTGAGAACGCATGGGAAATGTTTACGAATGGTATAACATGAATTCCTCTTTTTTTTTCTTAAATCATGTCGAGGAACTGGTATGTTCACTTGGATTATTGTTCTTCAATGAACTACACTCTATTGATATAAATGATATACTAAGATGGTATTTCTTCTGGTATAGTGGTGTCAGAACGTTAGCCTTATAGGATGAAAAGCTCACCTTGATATTTTCTCAACATTTCATAAGTTAAACGTATCATTTTTCCCTGTAAGCTGCAACTAACATAAATTCCTCGAAAACATTTTGTGACATGCTCTTTGTCATTCTTGAAATGTCGTATCTCTGGTTGGAAAATGATTGATTGCCTAGACTTTTGCAAATAATTAATTAGACATATGATTCATCCAATATGATGAACTTTTCTAAGGGTAGTTTCTACTTTAACTCGAAAGTGCTACTGTTTTATTGAGTTACTTTTGGTAGCAGTCTGTTTAACTTATTCACTATCTCCAATGTTTATTAGTAACAAGTTGAAATAGTCTGTTTTCCTTTTTCTTGCTGTCTCACGCATTCCTTTGCTTTAGAAATATTGTTCAATGCTTTCTTTGAAATGCAACTATTTCCTATAGTGTATGTTTGTGTAATTGTTGAATAAGAGAATCTAACATCAGACAGTTCTGCAATGTAACTCTCTCCGAATGGCCTACACCATCTGCACTTCCAATTAGCCATACTTCAACTGAATTGCAAAATCGAAGGGAATTTTAATGTGTGCAGCTAAAACTCATCGGGATGTTTAAGGGCCAGATTATTGGATGTCCAAATTCTTACAACCCTCTATATGTACAAAACATTAGATATGAGTAAACCAGAAATAAATAATAAATGGAATCAGAAACTCGAACAATTTAAGTAAAGACTCGAATTAAGAAATTAGTTACTAAAATTTAATAAAGTAATAGCCCAAAATAACATTATATAAAATTCTTACTAAGTAAAGCTGTAAGTTTATTTTACCCTGTGGTAGAAAAACGGGTTTATCTAGAACTCCTACAGACTTCCATCCATGCCAGAAGGATTCTATAAAGGCATTCTGTACCATTTACAGATCTGTTCCTCTCTTCACTAGTTCCATCTAACTCTTAACTAATAGCTGTTGGTTTCTCCTTGGCTTTAGCTTCTATCTGATCCCTTTTCTGCAGCGTCATAGCTCAAGCTTCTATCCATTAGACTAGACTGAAGTATCAATTTGATATTTCCATTGTTAAGAGGTCCAAGTTATTTAGTGGCATCTTAGGCAGAAATCTAAGAAGCTTTGTCTGTAAATCTAGTGTTGCCACATTCATTTGAGTGGACGTTGCAACAGTCAGATAAGATTATGTTGCTTTCTTCGTACCTTGTTCTACTGTCTGCTTTTAAGGTTTACTAGGAACTGAAGTTTGATTCTTGCTTAATGTGTCAAGAAACAGAGTGTTGGTCTTTTTTTTTTTCTTAGAACTTCCATTGGTTGAACAACATGTTTGCGTGGTACCATAATATTTATATACGTTTATCACGCTCATGGATCGTTTATAAATACATTTGTGGCAGCCCGGCCCGGCATGGCCAGGTGGTTAGGGCGCTCGACTCGCAATATGAGGGTCATCGGTTCGAATCCCAGTCCCACTAAACATGCTCGCCCTTTCAGCCGTGGGGACGTTATAATGTGACGGTAAATCCCACTATTCGTTGGTAAAAGAGTAGCCCAAGCTTAGGCAGTGGGTGGTGATGATCGGTTGCCTTCCCTCTAGTCTTTCACTGTTCAATTAGGGACGGCTAGCGCAGATAGCCCTCGTGTAGCTTTGGGCGAAATTCAAAACAAACTTAATAGCAGGCGTCCTCAAGGAGGGGTAGTTAACCCTATTCTATTCATCATGTATGTGAGCAATATGCCTTTAAAAGACCCAAACTTTGGGTTTGCATCACAATTCGCGGACGATGTTGCGGTTTGGAAAAGTGCCCCTACCCCATCCATAGCAGCAACAAATCTACAACCATTATTAAATAATATAGAAGAATATTGCCAACAGTATCGTATAAAAATAAACGTTCCCCAAAACCAATTACTTACTTTCACAAGACTAACAAAACATAAAATAGACCCACCTAAATTATACATGAATGGAACACTTCTCCAGACCACAACCTCGGTAAAATTTTTAGGATTAACTTTCGACCCAAAGGTAACGTGGGTAAAACATGCTTGTTTGTTTGTTTGTTTATAATTAAGCACAAAGCTACATAATGGGCTATCTGTGTTCTGCCCACCACGGATATCGAAACCCGAATTCTAGCGTTGTAAGTCCGAAGACATACCGCTGTGACACTGGGGGCGGTAAAATATGCAAATAATATATTAACAAAAATCTGGAAACGTACAAATATGAAAGAAGTCTAACAGGCAAAAACCATGGAACATCAGCTGACAATATTATAAAAATATACAAAACATATATACGCCCTATCATTGAATATGCATGCCCCGCATGGATAAACATAGCTCCCAAACACATAAATAAACTACAATCTATACAAAACTCACTTATTACCACAACATATAAAGTCCCCCCCCCCCCTATATAGCACTACATCAAAATTTATGCACAGTTACGAAAACCTACAAACTGTAGCCGATAGACTCTCGCATAATTCTATAAATTAGTTTGAGAAATATTGGCAAAAGAATGACCTAGTATGGGAAATTGATCGCTACTACATACATGATGGAAGTAAACCTAAGCACCTCTCACCTATGAACATTTATTTTAGAAATAGGAATTTAATAAGGCCACCTATTATTAGACCTTAACCTTACACTAGTTTAGACTAAAGCAAATACATTTAAAAAGGGTATTTTATGTAAAATGTTATTATATCAGTTTTAATCGAGTGAAGTGTGTTGTCTGCATATGTGGAACTGTTCGCTAAAGTGTAAGACTTTACAACACCGAATTTAAGTGATTTATGCACAACATACGAATGTAAATGAATACACCTACATGGAAATGGCCCTGTAAGGGGTCGGAGCAAGTGCGATTTACTGCGACCCTCATGTTGTATTTAAATCAACACTCATCTGTTCTATGACCATAGTTTAAAAGGAGGAAGAGATCTTTTGTACTTGACCCTCCCTGGTCTATTAAGACCAAAATCCCGATCACGAAGCTAAATGACTGAATAGGGATCGTGATGAAACAAAATTGCAGCCATAAAAATCGCTCATTTAAAACCACCTTTAAAATGTCTGAACATTAAAAATGACTATTTCACAGTATAATTCTTATAAAGCAGTCTAAATCGCTATATATGTGTTCATGAAGTAAATCAAAATTTCACTATTTTACGAATTTTTATCTAAGTAAGTCAGTGACTTTTCCAGACAAGCGTATAGGAAGAATGATGAACCTTATCGCACTACTTCTTTCACAGAACACTCCACGCTTGGTATTGCTGGTGCACAAAAATGTTGCCAACAGAAAGGAAACAAATAAGTAGAATAAAAAAAATTATAAAGACAAGTAAGGATCGATATGTATGTAACCTAGCTAGCTATAGTAATATAGAAAATTTTAGTACTACGAAAAGTATTGAAACAAGAAGTCAAAACTACAAAACTGAGTTACTTAAAATTGAGACAAATTTATCCCTGCTTTGCTCAGACTAACATAATTACAATGATTTGCCAAAGTAGGGATCAATAATTTTAAGTTTTAAGTAACTCAGTTTTTTGTAATTTTTACTTTCTTGTTTCTATACTTTCTGTAGCATTAAAACTTTCTATATTACTATAGCTATCTAGGTTATGTACATACCGATCATTACTTGTCTTTATCAAATTTAATTTTTTTTATATTATACTTGTTATATTGATAGACTACATACGTAAATAGTTTTGCAGGATGTGCTACGGTTGCCATCTACAGGTGCGAAATAGGATCATAATGTTTGACACCAAAAAATAAATAAATAATAGCGTTAACTTCATTAAATTGTGGCATTGAAATATATAATAGTACAAATGAAGGAGAATTAAGACTGCTTTTCTAGCTTTAGCACGCATTGCACATACATTCTCCTATGAAATAGCCTAACTCTGCAAAGAGCCAATAAATCATATGGATCCATAAATACTTCATAAACAACCAGCATTGGTTGGAAGACCTTACTGGGGTTCTAATCAGCTCATTTGGATCCAGATTGAAGATAACACACTTTCTAGACTTCAAAAGCAAAGGTCACAACTCCATTTTGGCCAATAAATGGCATACTATTCTGACTAGTACTTCTTATTGTCGAAATTAAATTCCAGACGTAATATACTGATATTTTGTGACTCCACCATGGTCTTGCAACAATATAGTTCCTCTGCTCAGACACATATTATCTACATATAACTTGTCATATGTGACCATATGAGACCCATAAACAACACCCTTGCCTTTACCATAATGTTCAATGCTAACTTTGATTTCACTTTTGGTTTCATTCAGTGCCTCATTTCCACTCTCTGTCTTTTTCCTGGTCAAACCAGGAAATTGACAACTCCTACTGTAATATGAGGGTTCAATTTATCAATATGTTTGGCATATGTACGTGAATTATAGGACCACTAAAACTTGAAATTAATTGGATTAAATTGGTAATGAAATAAGGCCTAGTCCAGCAGAGCCACGTAGTTGGTGTGTAGCTGGAGGACACCAAAGTTATATCTAGTGTCTTTCGCTGTCTTTTTGTACCATTTTTTCTTACTGTTACATTTTAAGAATAGTGCTGGAACAATCTGGTATTCAGTTGTCACATATCTCAATCTTATGTGGTAAATATTACATATTCCAAACATTTCACTTGTTTTTCCACAGTTATAATTTTGAACACGCTAAATTCAGTCAAGATTTTGTGTCATATCAAATCTAGGTCTTATTTTCTGTAGCAGGATTCAGTCCTGGAAACTATCTTCTTTCTTTATTGCTGTCACATGGAGTAGAGATACTGCTAGATATTTATATTTCAATTTTCTAATTCGCCAGCTACGATGGAAGTAGTGTTACGACAGCGGAAGTCACGTGACGTGCGTGAGTTTCTCGAATGATCAGGGAAGTCCGCGTGTGTTCGAGATGCCCTCTTCGTTAGTACTTAAGCCTGGCAGATAAAAACCAGCGGACATAGATTGTGAAACGCTGTGATTTATAGTGTGTATTATTAAAGTTATGAAGTTTAATGTGACGAAAAATGTACTGATTGTGGAACTACTGTGTACTAAAAGTTTGCATCAAGGAAGAATAAACTGGTTTAATCAAGAAAGGACTTATATCACTGAAGATCCTCGAAAAGAATTTCTACCAGAAACAAACAAACAAGCAGATATATAACAAATTTGTGTCAGAGATTGAAACGAAAAACCAAAGAAAACAAAAAATGGAACCGAGAAGTGGCAAATCAAACTATGACTTAGCAGATTTGATAGCAGCAATACAAGAACAGCAAAAGAAACAAGAAGAACGAGAAAATAAACAAGAAAAAAGACTACAGTAGTGGTTGGAGGAGAAAGAAAAGAAACAAGAAGAACCAGAAAAGAAACAAGAAAAGAAACTACAGCAGTGGTTGGAGAAGAAAGAAAAAAAACAAAAAGATAGATTACAGCAGTCGTTGGAGGAAAAAGAAAAGAAACAAAAAGAACGACAAAATAAACAAGAAGAGAGACTACAGCAGTGGTTGGAAGAGAAAGAAAAGAAACAAGAAGAACGAGAAAATAAACAAGAAAAGAAACTACAGCAGTGGTTGGAGGAGAAAGAAAAGGAACAAGAAGATAGATTACAGCAGTTGTTGGAGGAAAAAGAAAAGAAACAAGAAGAACGACGAAATAAACAAGAAGAGAGACTACAGCAGTGGTTGGAGGAGAAAGAAAAGAAACAAGAAAAGAGGCTACAGCAAGTAGTACCCATAACAGTGGCTAATTTCTCTAAATGTGAGCAGAAACTTAAGGAAGGGGCATTGTTGGGTGTGTGCCAGGAGGTAGAGCCAGTCAATGTTAAGGTAAGAAATACAACCATAAAGAAAGGACACCCTCTCCCAGAATACTTAACTGACCTCTATAAGAAAAGCATAGTCCATTTGTCATCATCACAGCCTCTTCAGGTTA
>NW_013666041.1:445912-447666 GCF_000517525.1 Limulus polyphemus
TGATTTCTTCTTCAGGTTTGGAATGCCATACGAACTGCCTTCAGATCAAGGCCATAACTTTAAATCAGCTGTGTTCCACGAATGCTGCAAGTTGTTTGGCATACGAAAGACCAGGACAATGCCACTTCACCCACAGTCTGATGGGGTGTTAGAAAAGTGCAGTTGGACACTGGGACAGGAATTGGCAAAGTTTTGTAATAGCAGCCAAGATGATTGAGATGTCTTACTCCCTTCACTGTTGATGGCCTATAGAACAGCAGACCATGAAGCCACTGGATACACTCCAGCAAAGTTGATGTTTGGTCGAGAACTTCGATTGCCAATTGATCTGTTAACAGGATGCCCACCTTACGAAGAGTTGCCTGAAAATGTGTCGGAGTTCGTGAAAGTGTTATCAGAAAGAATGAATAATATTCACCATCAAGTGCATTCAAACTTGAAAACGTCTGCTGATTCGATGAAGTTATGTTATGATAAGAAGTCTACTGAAGTCAGCTTTGTACCAGGAGACAAGGTGTGGTTGTATAATCCCAGGAAGACCAAAGGGAAGTCTCCTAAGTTGTCTTTTCCATTTGAAGGCCCATATGACATAGTGGATCGTCTCTCAGACATGACTTTCTGGATAAAATGTGGTCGGCGAGGTAAGCCAAAGGTGGTGCATGCCAACAGGCTTTGGCATTATCACGGTGCAGGATATTTCAGCTGGGATGAAGTGAACAATGGAACAAAAGACGCTGCTGAAGACGTGTCACCTGGAAAGGCCACTGTTGAAGAAGAAACTCTACTCGGTTTTGAGAAAGGAAACAGTGAAGCCCTTCATGAAGTTACTACCACTGATGTGACTGTTACTGATGGTAGGACAATTCCCGATGGAGCAGACGAACCTCACGTGAAGCAGAAGCCAATGAGATGGAGACCAGTATGGAAGAAGATACTTCCCGTAAAATTAAGAGACTTTGTTGAATTTTAATTTTGTGTTTGTAAATTTTGTCCATTTAATTAAGTTATTGTTAATTTTTTATTGGTTTAATTTAAGTGGCTATTGTTTGAGACGAACAATACTAAGGGGCAGTGTTACGACAGCGGAAGTCACGTGACGCTAGTAACACGTCATGAAATTCTAGAAAGATCATGTCCGTTCATGAAGCCTCGAGTGTTCTCCAGACGCCCTCTATTTCGTATATATAAGACCGGCGAGAAGTGACTGCATAGATATGAATAATTGCAGATTGAAGAGATAGAGACATATAATCGAGTCAAGTCGTAAGTAAAGTGTGTGAATCGTTCGTTGTGAATTATAACGTGTGTTTAAGTTAAAGTAACTGTGGAAATTAAGTGTATTGCAAAGTTGAATTGAGAAAGAATAAACTAGTTTTATTTAAGAAAATACTTGTATTGCTGAAGTTTCTCGGGAAGAATTTTTAAGGGAAATTATCAAATGAACAGAGACATAACAGTTCATTATATAGTGGTCTCTCCTCTTAAACCTTCTACAAATAAGAAACAGTAACACTTTATTTATTTTTCGAATTACCTACCATAACCAAGGCAGATTATTGAGAAATTCTTCAAGATCTTGTTTTTGTCATCTTACCCCTTTCAATGAAGATGGGAACATTGACAGGGAAACAGATTTGAACGAAGAAGTTTTATAAAGAGCACGAACGGTAGTGTGAATGATTTTTATTGAGAAAATAAGCAAACAAACAATCTCAGAGTTTTAGTAGTATATATATAGATTCTTCAAGATCTTG
>NW_013666041.1:448335-451914 GCF_000517525.1 Limulus polyphemus
TTTGTATAGAAGATATTTTAAAAGGATTCATGAGGTGGAAAACGAATAAATAGATAGATAGATAAACCGATATGTGACGCCACCTAGAGTATCTAAATTCATCTAGAAATTTTCATAAAAGTGACCCAAAAAACGGGGCTAACTCGATAACTCATGGTCCGATGTTAACGAAACTTGTCCTATTCTGTTTCTATTCACAATTTATTACAAATATGGCGCTATTGTGCGCTGTTTTTGCTGTATTTAATTATAGTGAAGCAAACAAACAATCTCGGAGTTTTAGTAGTATATAGATATTTGTTCCTAAAAATATTATTAAGCATATGTCTGCCGCATGTTTTATTGTTATCTTCTCACTGTCTAAATCTGGGTCCTTTATAAACTTTTATGTGTCAAAAACTTTCTGCTCAATAGCTAATGTTATTGTTATTACATTTGACCCCCATGTTACGGAAGGGATGTGTTCTTGAAAAAACTTCCATAGCGTGAAATTCCGTAACTCGAATCTTATTTCCCCATTGATTCTCATATTATAAGCGTAGCTGCGTTCTTACGGGAATTTTTTGATCCACTAAAAGTAATAAAAATACACACGTGAATGTAAGAAAACATTTATAAACACATATTAAATGTAACTAACATGGTTTAATAGTTTTACTCGCCAAAAATAATAGTAGGTACAAAAAATGATTAAATTTTACACAGGGATGGAGAAGGAGACTTAATACTGATATTGACGTCTGCCTCACCCTGTAAATCATGATGATGATCATCATCATCTTCATGTGGTGTAAGTTCAGCTCTTTTGGCAAGGAATTCTCGAGAGTTGTTTGCTGTTTCTGCTGCATCTTCTCCTTGTACAGCTCCTTGTAGCAGTTCATGACAACATGTAGTCCTCTTGTAACTTTTAGGCTGTATTCACGACTGGGATCATTAGCACTAAGAATTTGCACCACTTCTTCTACGAGGGCAAAAGATGAGTGGTTGGTAGTCAACTGAAGTTGCGTGGTTGGTGTTTCAGTAACATCCTTCTCTTCTGCAGCTCGCTCTTGTTCCAACATTATCAGATTCTCATTTGACATCTCTTCTCCATGGGACTTTAATACCTCAACCACATCATCTTCAATGATATCTTCAAAACCAGCATGTCTTGCAAGTGTCATAATGTCTTTTTGCTTGGGGGAACCATGTAAAACCGTTGGTACACACTGGCCATATGTTTTCCACACAACATTCATAGTTGACTCCTTCACTTCATCCCACGACTTGGTCATATTGTCTATTGCATCTGTAATGTTATAAGTCTCCCAGAAATTACAAATTAGACTTAACCTATCCATCAGTAGCTTTATTCAGTTGTTTCAAAGTTCTCTGTAAGTAATATCTCTTAAAATTAAAGATAACATCTTGATCCATTGGCTGCAGTTGTGTTCTTGGGCATGTACTCAACTCTTACATTATCAGAAAGATCATTCAAGTTCACCGGGTGGCTTGGTGCATTGTCTAAGATGAGCAATGCTTTGTTGGCAATATTAAGTTTGCCATAGTACTTTTCAACAGCAGGATATAAGAAATTGATGAATCAGTCTTGAAATATACTTATAGTTATCCAAGCCTTCTTATTTGAGTGCCACAGTACTGGTAAATTAGGCTTGTTATATCGCTTTAGAGCCCTTGGAGCTTCGAAACAATACACTAGTAAGGACTTTAAATTAAAATCTCCAGCAGCGTTGCCACCCACAAGTAGAGTCAGACGATCTTTCAAAACCTTGAACCCTGATTCAGATTTCTTTTCCCTAAAAATAAATGTTCTATCTGGCATGCGTTTCCAGAACAACCCTTTTTCATCCATATTGAAGACTTGTTCAAGACTATAACCCCATTCATCAATATTTTTCTTGAGTTCACTAGGATATCTTCGTACAGCTTCTACATCAGCATTGGCAGCCTCACCACTTAGTTTTATGTTGTGCAAGTTAAAGCACTTCCTGAACCTATCAAACAATGCTTTACTTGCTAGGAAGGGATTTTCTTCAGAACTACCACTACCACTTTGTTCAGTTCACCAAATCACAATACAAGCTTTTTGCCTCAGCTTGTATAACTATCATGTTTAACAGCACATTACAATGGATCTGGTCCTCAATCCACACACTCAGGAGTATTTCCATATTATATATCACTTCCCTTCTATGAAAATGCAATGTAAAAGCACTTAGCACTTGCCTTGTTTTTTCTTTATTATCATGTATTGTTCACAGTGTAGAGGTAGCAAGCCCTAAAGTTTTAACGATAGAGCTACGTTTCTCTCTGGCATCAAATCTCTTCAAAACATCAAGTTTCACATCGAAAGTAATTCCTTTCTGTGCTCTCTTGGGTGTACTACTTGCACTTGAACCTGATGGCCTCTTTCAAGACATCTTGAATAAGGGTAATACACTGCACAGTCTTGAAAAATGATGTAAAAAACAAACGCATGACTGTATGATCATCATAACAGAAGCGTTTGCTGATATGAACAAAGCGCGCTACCTACGTCATTGATGCTTGGAAATGTGCTCAGCATTTCTAAAAAAATACGATTTTTGGCCAAATTGTTTGGTCGTTTTGTTTTGCAGTTTGTGTTTAAATTTTTTTATATATTTACACCAAAATTCCGTAAGGGTGAATTTATGGTTCGTACCCCTAATTTATTGGTCACACTTTATAATTTCCGTATGGCCGAAATTCCATAACCCGAACGCCCGTATCGCGAGGGCAGACTGTGTTATCATTTTTGTATTAGAATACTGTGAACTAGCTTTCTGATATTTTAACGTTGATGATAGAATTTGAAACAATTTCGAAACGCCCGTACTGTGTTCCTAATATATATTATAAAACTTCGTTTTCCACTTGATGAATCAGTTACAAGTACCTATTGTATTTCTTAAAGCATTTATGCCATTTTCCGACAGAATTAAATTAAAGAACTTTATATACTGGGTAGAACATTTTTCTAGATATCCTGCCTTCTCTGCATTTTAGCCTTGCTCACATTCTGACCCTTATCTTCATTACCTTACATGTGAATATCTATTATTGTTGGATATACAAGACTGTTTAGTTTAAGAGTTATTTAGTATTGTTACGTCTCCGTTTGTTAATTAACTTTCCGTAACTTCGTTCCGACGAAACTTTAGCGACACAAGTCCTTACTTAATTTCAACAATCGCGCTAAAACAAACGCTATAACAACGAATGTGCTCAATAATACTCTCTGACTGCAGATCAATTACTCACTGTCTACACACACACATTATTCTGTCACGTTGTCACCCTCTTTTATATACCAGACTACCCTATATCTAGTAAATGCTAGAGCATTCGCCAAGGTACAGGATAGTTCTAGAAAGCAGAGGGCGTGAGAATAGTCACGTGATCTCGCTGACGCAACATTGCCTCTCCTTAATATTGTTCGTCCCGAAGAATAACCACATACAACAAACCAATAACAATTAACAATAACTTAATTAACTGTACAGAATTACAAACACAAAATTACAATTCAACAAAGTCTCTTAATTTTACTGGACGTAT
>NW_013666041.1:452884-453887 GCF_000517525.1 Limulus polyphemus
TATAACGCCCCCACGAGCATGTTTGGCGGGACGGGGATTCGAACCTGCAACCCTCAGATTGTGAGTCGAGCGCCCTAACCACCTGGCCATGCCAGGCCGTACGTTGTGTATGTAGTTTAATTGATGTACTAGGTTTTTGTAATATTGCTGATGTCATCTTACTGAAAGCTTCTAAAGTTTTCTCATTATATGTCATATTGTTGTTACTAGAGGGCTAGATATTTCTAGGTTTTTATGTAGCGTGTTATAAATACGTGTAGATGCAGAAAGTAAGTAAGTAAAAGTGAAGTCAGTTTGCGTGATTGTCGGTTTCGCCATAACGGGCAATTTCTAAAGTGAGTTTCACAGCTTGTATTGTACTAATAGAGATAGAGGAGAATAATTTGTCTTGTCAAAGGGTGCTGTAACGTAACTGAACCCGCCTGTGTGGACTTTGACGAAAGGGACACAATTATACTGGGTACAACTGTGATAACTAATAGTGTAACGAATGTTTGTACATACGTTTGACTTGTTTTAAATATATTGTTATAAAACAAATGGATTGTGTTTGTTTGTAATTAAGCACAAACTACACAATGGCTATCTGTGCTCTGCCCACCACGGGTATCGAAACCCGGATTCTAGCATTATAAGTCTGCAGACGTACCGCTGTTCCACTGGGGGCATTGATTGTGTGCTGTCTGTTTATTGTTGATTTGTTTATTGCCAACAAATCATAGACACCTACTCTAAAGAATTTGCTCCATAAAACCTAACAATTACCAATCAAAGAAATGTCAGTTTTGAAATTAGCTATAATATAATGTATGCAGAATTGTATGCACTAGTTACATCTAACATTACGTAGCTAAACAAATAAGACACACTGGATGCCCTTTTTGAAACGTCTTACGTGGCTATTGTTCGGGACGAACAATACTAAGGAAGGGGCAGTGTTACGACAGCGGAAGTCACGTGACGCTGGTAACACGTAATGCGTTCTAGAAAGCTCGGGGAACAT
>NW_013666041.1:454186-479644 GCF_000517525.1 Limulus polyphemus
TTCCTAACATGATAGAGACAAGCTTCAAAATACAACAAACAAGCAAACTAATAACATAAAGAAACCATTAATGGCTGGGGACGGCTTAAATGGGTAATGAAGAAAAACTTTAATATAAGTTTAACATGACAGAAAATTTACACCGTTCCGAAAAGGTTTTGTCATCACCACCTGATGATGAAAAAACCTTGTCGAAACGTTGTACATTTGCTGTCATGTTAAACTTATATTAAAGTTTTTCTTCATTACCCATTTAAGCCGTCTCCAGCCATTATATATATCTATATGCTGAATTTAAACTAATGGATCTAAGTTCAAGTAAACAAGTTAATTCTTAAAACACCAAGAGACGATAAATTAGTTTTATATTGTATTTATTTAATAAAACAATATATTTATCCTGTTTCACGATTTACCAGTAAGTTGAATTATACCTTACTACGTCCTTAGCCTAAAGTACCTGGCCCGGCATGGCCATGTGGTTAGGGTGATCGACTCGCAATCTGCGGGTCGCGAGTTCGAATCCCCGTCAAACCAGACATGCTCGCCCTTTCAGCCGTGGGGACGTTATAATGTATGGTTATTTACTACAAATTATAATACTAATAATAAATAACTTTCAGAAATCTATGATAGCTTTACCTTTCAACGTCCTCCCTCTTCAGTCGCGCCCTCTATTCAATATCGAATATCTGTACATCTTCACACGGGTTAAAAAATGACAGTACGCGGCTGTGCGTTTTGATAGTAATTGATTAAATACTAGAACTTAGAAGTTTTAACCCACTAGTATTTGTCTCAAGCCACGCAGTCGAAACTGTAAATGTAATGGTCAAGAGTGGGGTATTGTATGATTGAATTTGAAATTAGTATAACTATAAGCAGCAGTATAACTATTAACTGTGTAATTTGTAAACCAGATGTCTTGATATCCAGACTGATACTGATACAATCACTGTATTAGTGATACTACTAGTAGTGGGGCTCCAATTGTATAAAAATTAATAAAAAGCTTTAGAAGCCTATACATTAAATTTATTAATTTAAGTTCATTTTGGATCTTATATAAGTATAAGCAGGATTTTTTTCCTACGTAAAAGTTGTAGATATTAAAATGAAATTCAAATTATTTTATCTTTTTCCTACTGGTTGTCTGTTGTTTGGTTGAATGGCAGTATTTCACTTATGACTCATTTAGGTTCTGAGGTCCTACATTAACAATTGGACTTTGACATACGTATTGGTAGGTAAAAGTCAAATTATTAATGTAAATCCTCAAATCCTAGTATACAAGTACTACATAAGATAGAGAATGAAAATTTATTTATAAAGGAAAAGAATATATTTAAATCAAAATTTACTGCATTTCACACTACAGTACTGAACAGGAAGCCCTTAAGTTAGTACTCATTAATTGAACATAAGACAGAGTGTGACTTTTTGGACTATTGGTATGCAGTTATCTTTCATTCAGAGCAGTTTAAACATTGATCTGAAAAACCTTATGTGAAACTTTTGTTCAATGTACATGTAAGTTTGAAATATAATCAGTTTTGAGTTGTTAATTATACTGATGAATATGGTTAATTATGGTAATTTTCCAATATTTAATGTGTACCAGAAGTATAACATACAGCTTATTTACAGAAAACTCTTCAGCTCATTAGGGTCATGTATCCATCCCCTAAAAAAATTATCAAAATTAATAAACTTTCAGTAATACCACTCTCATTAAATATTTGTTTTTAAATAAAAGTATGAAAAACATAGTTTTGACACCTACTGTTTTTATTATGTTAAAGTTTAACATAATGTGGATTCATAATTTTTATAAAGCAAGTCTTTATGAACAGTATGTTAAATTTCTGCATACCTAAAGTATGCTCTTTTTGTATTGGAAAAGTAAAAAAAAACTATTCTTGAATTTAGTTTACATTGTAAGCTTAAAATAACTCCAATTTACTAATTTGACTTCAAGTAATAACATTACTAAAGAGCTAACTGTTACTATTACAATTTCATAGTTTTGAGAAAAGAAACAGCTAATTATTGACACATACAATGTACATTTCGTAATTGGTTATATCACAGTTTTTAGTACCGTACAATAAACAACAACATCCATACAATAATATTATTGCAATATATTCTATCACTGAGTGAGTTTTTTAGATTATTTGGTAAAAATAATGCCAGTCCATGTAACAATAAATTAATTTATTTCTTCAGTAACATTTTACAGAAGTTGTAGGCATAAGTTCAAAACATTGTTTCAATAGGAATTCCAAGACTAATGATACCTATGCCTATCTTACTTAACTTGACAAGTAACTGAATAGCAGAATAGACATGGTAACTCTCACTACTAATACTAATTATTTATCTCACACTGAACTGTCATTGAACACTCATAAACTGCTCATTTATCACTTAGTATTTATATTGTACCTTTGTTTTTACATACTCCATGAAGCTTTTGATTCTCAACATCATGTGCCCTCTAGTAGATACATAAATTAAAACATTAAAAATATAGTTTAAAACAGTATCATTCTAAAAAAGTTCTTTAATATGTATTTACACTGTGAGATTTCACGAGTTATCTGTATTGCTAATGTAGATGAAAATGCACAATATTAGACTACATTGACAAGTACAAGCATATTTATTATACTCTTGACAATTATGATACATTCATAGTTGTACATGCTGACACTGTCATGACTTCACACACTGATGTAAACATATCAAAGACCTAACTGATTTTCATCTTTGTAGGAACAATTGGTCTAGACATAATATTGTGCCAAAACCATGTCCCCATATTACTTACCCTAACACCACAGCCTAATTGTGGTACACTACACTCATGGCACACTAAAAAATGTTTAACTTCAAATTATATAGTTTTTAATACTAAACGTTAGCTTGACGGGATCATGCACTAGCTACCTATTTTCTCTTTATAGTACTATCCATGTTCAATTATCAAGAAAGGTGTGTAAGCTGTCAGTAATACATAGCATAAAATTTAAGGACAACAAAGGATCTCTTGTTCCATCTAGGCTGTCCCATCCACTAAATTAATCTAAATGTTAACAAAGCAACACTCAAAGCCATTCCTTATCATTCATATACATATCAAGCCTTCTCTTAAACTACCTTAAATTGATTGCACCCACCACATCTGAAGGCAATCCATTTGAAAGGCCAACTACCCTGTAAGAAAAAAAAATAAACTGTCTTAGCTGAAGATGGCTCCTATATTTTTCTTCTTAATCCCACCCTTCTCACCACTAAGTTTGAAAAAAGCTGTTGCAATTCCCTTAATAATCTTAAACACCATAATGAGATTCCCTCTATATTGTCTTTTCTTCAAGAGAAAACAATTTCAGATATCTTAACCTTTCATCATATGACAACCTTTCCATCAGAAGTATCATCACAGCAGCTATTTTTTGAAACCTTCCAACAATTCAATGTCCTTTTTAAGGTGAGAAGACCAAAACTGGACACAGTACTTCAAATATGGCCTAATTAGTGACCTATACAATGGAAATATAACCTTGTTAGATTCTTATTCAATACTTCTGTAGAAAAACCTAATATACTATTTGTCCTACCATTAGAAATAGCTTACTGCTTTGATGGCTGAACAGACTAATCAACCAGAACACCAAAGTCCTTTTTGTCCATGACATTGATAAAGTTATTTCCATCAAAATTATACTCATAATAACTCTAAATTTATAAAGATTAAAAGACATTCCTATTTATTCACCCAACTCAAAATAACCTAAATCCTTATTTAAAGCAGCAACATTCTCCTCACAGCCAGCAACACCCAAAACCTCAATATCATCAGCAAGTTTAAGTGATTTATTGATCATTTTGTCGTCTGTGTCATTGATATAACTCAAAAAGAGTAAAGGTCTTAACATTGAATCCTGAGGTATAGCACTTTTGCTCTTAATCCAGTTTGATCGAACTTCATATATAACAACAATTTTCATCCATTCAGCCACTTTTGTATCCAATGAGCAATTGTTTTGTTTTTCCTGGCAGTTATTTAGATTTAAAAATAATTATTTCCGAAGAAATAATTACTAATCTGGGGTGCTCGAAGATTAAACAATCCTCCTTCACCCCGCTCGTGGTCTAGAAATATGGGCTTAACTTGAGAAAATAGGAAATTAATGCAGACGAGGTATATAATTTTAAAAAGGTAAAGAGAGAGTAACTGTAGACAATAAAAAGTGAAGAGCAAAGTAAACTAAACTAAATGGCCGATATCTGACAGATGGTCCATCAGGACAGCGGGGATCTAAAAATCCTATGCCGAGAATTTAATGTGGGGAAACGGGAGTACCCCGAGAAAACCCACTTTCACTTGTAACGACTGATTCATTTCCAGTGCCCGATTAATGAAAAGAAGTAAGTAGGGAAGGCAAAGTGAAGTCTGGTGTTGTGAAACGTGGGCTTGGGGGGTGGGTAAGGAAAGATATGGGGTGGGGTGGGTGAGGCTTGCGATATCTTGACTCCGTACCTTGATATGTGATACCTTGTTAGATGCTTCTGAAAATTCAAATACACCCACATTCATCTAATAAGTAGTAACCTCTTCAAAGTTTCATTATTATAAATAATAACTACAAAAAATATTACTAATTAAACTTTTATAAATGATAATTAAATATATGAATATTAAATACTATAGATAAATGAATAAATATGAAAAACATATATGAATAGTGAATGAATTTGTATTATGTGAATAGGAAGAGTGTAATTTACTGATTTGTTATGTGTAAGCATGGGTGTATGAACTGATTGTTCACAACTTGATTTTGCCAGTGACTATTGTTTTACATTTTCACTTTCAGCAGTTTTTCTGCCCTTTGTCAGGTTATGAAACTCCTTAGATATAAGAAAAATTGTTTATAGTTTATGGTTAGTAACCTTTCTGAAACGTCAAACAGTATGAGTATGATAACTAGACATTAGCTCTAATATTAGGACTAACCCTAACACTAAATAATTGAGCTTCAAACTGAAAAGGCAATACATGAATCAAAACAGAAAAAACAGACCAGCATATTAGAACACAAAAGGAGTACTTAATGGCTGATATTTTGAGAATAAGAACATGACCTTTTGGCATATACTTTATATTTGCCAAAGTTATTGAAACATATTATGATAGCTGTACTGTCAAAAACATTAACCATCAGCCATATATACACGTAGCCTAATGACTATTTAGTAGGCCATAATCTTATCTTCTGAATTCAAGGCCCATTCCTGGTATAACAAACTTGAGTACCTTTTCATGCATCTCAATGTACCCATAGGATATCTTATATTTAAGATATTAATTGAAAGGTGGTTTCCCTCTTTTCATATTCTCTGCATGCTTTTTCTCAGGTGGACAGCTGTCGAAAGAAAAGTAAAAAATAGGTTGGAGCAGATCCAGCCTACACAGGATCCTCCTAGTAATACCGGGTTCAGGATGACACCACTCTGTTCATACTCTTCTCTTTAGTTCCTGTTACAGGAGGTTCTTTCCCTGCTCCTGTGGTTGAGCGATTGTTGCAAGTCCTCTTGGTAATTCCAAGTGCAGGATGTCTCTTCCCTGCATTTACAGTTGAGTGATTTGTGGTTTCTGCTCATAATAACTGGTTATAGATATTGTCCTGTTCATCCAGTTGAGTTGAAGCAATGCCATGACCCTGTAATGCCAGGTTCATTTGGTTGTACTTCTTGCTCATATGGTTCTTTTGGGAGTTTGCCCAGTTTCAGCTAAAAGCTAACTTCATTATTCCAGTTACTTGATGCATTACACCCTGTTTAATTATGGTTTGGGTTGCTTAGTCTATATAACACGGTCCACATGCTCTAGCCACTATGTTTATACTACAATGTGTTAAAATATATCTTTTTTTGATCCCCAACGTCCTAGTGCTGAGGACGAGTTATGAATCTTGTTTGTCCAGGGGAGACTAAATGTACATAGATAATTCTGTCTGTATTTTACTATAGATTGAATCTTTCAGAACGAATTGGAATACCGTGGTCGACGTATGGAACCTTGTCTGTCTGGTTAAGGTTGTGAATGTAAATAATTAATTCTGTTTATATTTTACTATGGTTTGCACCTCTCAGAATGAATTGCATTTGCGTACATCCTCTTTTTCTGCCTGTATCAGATTCATTTCGTATTTCAAGGGTGAAGAGCATACCTGTTCCATAAGTAGTGTGGTACCCCAAAAACTGTGGTCGCTTTCCACTTGGTTTCTATCTTATGCACCTAAACTGGGCCCTCCACCTTTTCAGTGTGGGATTCTAGCTTTATGTGAGAGGAGGTAGGATCGTATTGGAAGTTAACATTTGTTTTACACTAAAAATATATTTCAGATAGGTATTTATATCGCACACTTCCCGCCCTTTCTCCTCACTGCTGATATTCTTTTTTTAGAACCTGCCAAATCTCGAAAGTGAGGATTGATCAGGAATAGCAGAGGGAGCTAGCTGCACCAGTATAGGTGTCACAATGCTATTGGTGGAAAATAGTCACATATGTACATGTTTTGAAATGGTGTGAAATTGATGTGGTATATGAACTGGAGCAGTGATCATGAAAATTTTTTAGCAATAGTTAGAGAGCAGATGAAGATCGAGATAGCTTTGTGAGAGGAGATAAGTACCGATCAGAAATACATTTTCAGTGTTAGAAAAATGTTAACATCAATTTTCTTGGAGTTTAATTTTCACAGATAAAGTCACAAAAGTATTAGTTTTGTAAAAAAAAAAAGGAAAAAAGAGCACATGGTATTATAGCTCACTTTGACAGTTTTTGAGTTTTTTGTAATTTTTCTAATACAGTTAATAGAAAGAAGACTGTGGATGAAGAAGTTCCCATATTTAATTTGCTATTTTCTTTTTAGAAAATTCAATATCAGTTATTAAGGTTCTCTGCATTATGTGCAACTTACTTATATTTCCTGGTTTGAAAAATCAGCTGTGAAACTGGCAAGGCTTTGTGTATTCTGTTCAAGATTAAACAATTTTTGGAATACTAGGTTTATTTATTATACCTGCTGTTGTGCAGCTATATAATATAAATGACTGAATAGTTTCCAATGACACTTTATCTTCACTTTACCTATCCATTGTATAGTTTTTTCATAGTGACTATAAAGCATGTTCACACTAACAATATGTTTGATACTTTTCATTGTGATATAGGTCCAGCTTATCTCTCTTTAGTTAACTTGCATTCAGGATTTCTGATGAGGAGTAGAATTCTCTAATACTAGTATAGCCCAATAATGCTTGTTGATCAAAGTGTAGATTGAACTGGACCTCCCTTGAACTTAGACTTGGATTAAACAATTTTTGGGAATACTAAGTTTATATGTTATACCTGCTATTGTGTGACTATGTAATGTGAAGAACTGAATAGTGGCCAATGACACTTTTTTTCACTTCACCTATCCAGTGTATAGGTTTTTCTCATAGTGATTATAAAGCACATTCACACCAACAATATGTTTTATACAGGACTGTTTCCATTTAAGTATAATGTGAGTATTAAATTTAGTTATTTTTAAAAGCGATAGTTTATTGCAATTTTGTTTTCATAACTGTGTATGAATCATATGTTGTGTAGTTTAACTGTTGTGAATTGGCACCTGTATTATTGCATCATGTTACAAGAAACTTCTAAGTTTTTCTCATTTCAATTGAATATTAGTGCATCATATTATCACCTAATGTGTAGAAGGTTCTAGGCTTCTGTCAGTATATAAATACACGTACAAAATGTTATTCAAGTAAATAAGATGAGTTAGACAAAGATAGTTAGATTGATAGATCTAGACTGGGTTTTTGTGAGTTTATCCATAAAGAGCATATAGTGGCAATTTCTAAAATGGCATTATCACAGATTGTATTGTAATAACAGCAGAGAAGAATAATTTGTCTTGTCAATTGCATTCTAAAGTAACTGAACCAGCCTGAGTGGACTTTGGCAAAAAAAGAGATGATTATTGTGGTGATTAACTATGTGATGAACATTTGTATATATATTTGACTTGTTTTAATATATATTATTTTAAAACAAGTGGACTGTGTGCTGTTTGTTTATTGTTGAAATTTATCACCAACAAATCAAAGAAACCTACTGTAAATAATCCAGCCCACACATATGTAAAAACCTGACAGATGAAATATTGTTAATATGTGCTTTCATTTAGTAATACTGTGTTAATATTACAAATTTTAAGTAAATAGTAAACATTCTGTACTGAAATTAATAATGTTCAACTAAATAAACAATGAAAAATTAGAGCCAATAAGAATTAATATAACATGTATACTGTATCTAAATGTAACTTGTATCACACAGAAGCTATAAGCTTTTTCTTACAAATAATTTTTATTCTTAGGAGTTATAATAATGAGGTAAAATTAATAACCTGTAAGGACTGTTTTAGACTTTTGAGAGTAGAGCTAATAAGGGCAGAAGAAAATTTAGAATGAAAATTTTAAATTTTTTGTTTGTTTTTTTTAACCAGAATGTGAGTTACAGTTCTAAGAGTTAAGCTCACATTATGAAATTATTTCAGTTTTTAATTTTATAGATTTTTAATTGAAAAATTTTGATGGCTCAAAGTTTTAGAGATCTAGAATGAATGAAGTAGGCAGTATACTTTATTTAGAAATTTTAGAATCTTGTGAGAAAAGAAATAAATAATTAATTAAACTAGTAAGAGTGCAACTTGTGGTTTTTGTTGCTATTCATAAACAAAATACATTCAACAATTTACAGTTGTATTCAATGTTCTTTTTATGAGATGGCAAAGTATATAAAGTGTGCTGGTAACTGAGTGTAAGTAGTAGTTAAATTATGGTAGTTTTTCAAATGCAGGAAAAAGATGTTAAAACACTTTAGCTATGACTTCTAAAAGCAACAGGTGTACATATTAAGTGGGTTAGAATGTGGTAATGTTGGAATGTTTTTCATTTCTGCTCTGATTTGAATGTGCGAATTAGCCTCATCAAATGACTATTTTTCCTGATTATTAGGAAATTTATTGCTATTGTAAGAAGTTTATAATCACCTTACAGCAAAGCATGCTATACAATTTTTCGACTTCTCAACAGCTTGTACTATAATTTCGTGTGTTGGTGCTAGACATTAGGTAGTGAATGTGATATTTATGATGTCAGAGCCACAAATTTATTTCGTACCTACAAAAAAACATTCTGTACATTTTCAATATATTTTTCACACTGTTAAACAACAACAATAAAAAGAGGGCACTTTCGGCATGTATTGTGTCATTGGACAGTCAGCATGCTATTCAAAGATAGTGAACAGTTGTTTCAAAACTTTTATTTCATTGAGGACCTTTTTATTATTTTACGTAGTATTGCTAGGAAGAAGGATTTTTAAAGATTTCTTTCCAGTTGAAGTCACTGCTTAGGTAATTGTTAAAACCTTTTTCCTAAGCCCTGTTAAAGCTAAGGTTAATCTGTGCAGTTTTCAGTAGGTAAAGAATATTGTGAATAATTAATGTTAAGAGTAATTTTGTATAAATTTATAACCAAAATAAAATAAAAAAATTTCTTTCAGTCCTACAGTATGGATGTAAAGGAAGAGGAAACCAACCCTTTGTTATTGAACCATAACCATAGTTATGACTCAATGGAAAAAAGTTCAGAAAGTGAGGTTTTAGGGTCTGGTTCAGTTGAAAAAGCATGTTGGATACCTCAGCCACAGCCTGTTCATAGGTATGTGTAACTTAAGTGTTTCAGATTAATTTAGCAGTACTTGTTTTCAGAAACACTACTTACTTCTCTGCACCACTAAAAGCTATTACCTTGAGCTCAACTGCCATGGAATTTCATCCACATGCAACAAGCCTTGAACAAACTCCCATCTCTTCACTTGTCAATGTGCCAGCTTATCATTTAATCATCATAATGCTGTAGCTCTCCCTCAATAGGAGGGCAAACAACTTTAATGTGAGCACTAGCACATAACCATAGGTTCATTCTATCCTCGAGAGTTATTTTTTTCAGGTGTGATTTTTTAGACATACCTTTTTGAATTGCCAGTCAATTTGATTGACTGCCTTTCTCTATTTAATGTTATGTTTCCTTTGACCTCATTGCAATTTCATTCCATCTTCCTGATTACAATATCTCTTTTTATATAACCACTACATTTCTTCTTTCTACTAATATTGGTGTGTTTATATGAACCTATATGAATTTACTATTGGATTGCCTGTTTATCATGGATTCTCAAATCCACATTTGTTCTGTGTCATAAGGCCCAGATGTTCCTCTTTGGGAATCTTCTGCAACCTGTATCAACAGCAACTGGAAGCATATTATCTGTTCATGATGTTATCACTATAGTGCACCAGGTGATTGGCTCACTTATGTCTACTTCTACTTCAATTTGGGTCTTCATTGTTCTGTTTCATTATCTTTTGTGGTTGCTGAGGCATTTCTCCACATTCTCATAGTGAATTCATTTTGCCTTTAGCTATGTTTTGTATACAGGGATCAGGTTCTGCAGTTCAGGGATCTAGTTTTTGTCTAGCATCAGCACCATATGTCTTCTGCTGGGCTGCAAAAGATTTCACCATGCATTATGCCCGATTCAGCCACTTCCCATCCAGCCCCAGGCTATGCAGTGGGCAGTCAGGCTCTTACTTACAGGGAAGGTTTTATCACCAGGGTTCTGGGCTTACCTCAAATCTCTTGAATTTTTGGGAGGAAGACACATGCTATCCCTTCAGTGGTCCCATTGCAACAAATGGATATGGAACATAAATACACTGGATTTTCCAGACTCTTTCCTCAGGAGCAACATCTTAGTTTTTGAGTGGTGGCTGCTTGGGATCACCTCTATCATCAGCATAGGTATGGGTGTATAAATGTATACTGCCCCTTTGTCCATAGTTTCTCTTCACAGATATTTCACTTGGGGGATGCAGTGTGTATCTTCAAGGTCAGGAATTCTAGGGTATATGAATGAAGGACGAATCTTCATCCTACATCAATACTTAGTAGTTTTTGCTGTCCAACAGGCAATAGTGCAAGGCCTAGATTTTTTGCAGGGGAATGTCCTCATGAGATGTTTCATCAGTTCTGGTGGTCTCTTAATTTTGGTTTCTCTACGAGGCCTATTCCAATCATGTCAGTGTCCTGACTTGCCATTTTCTCGAGGTGTTGGATTTCAAAGCAGATTGTCAGTCTTTTCTTTCTCCGGAATGAATAGATTCTCTGTGGTGTGGTTTTCCAATAGCTTGTTCTCATTTTGGGCCTCCTTTGTTAGCTTTTGGCTACTTATTGCTACTCAACTACAAGCTTTGGAGTCTCCACTACTTCATCTTCAGGCTTAGGTGGTAAGTGCAATTGGTCCTGTCTGGATGGGATTGCACATCTGTGACTTTCCCTCACTTCCTCTGTTACTCCGAGTTCTGGCTATATTTCGATCCTCTACTTGCAAGATGTTGTTATCCTAGATGGGCCAGCCTAGCCCTGATTTCATCTTCCGCAGTTTCTTCACATGAATTCACCTCTGCATCCCTCTTTGTTTATCTTTATTGAGGCATCCTCATCCCAACATTCTACACCAAGACTCATCCCAGCTCATTGGGGTTTAACATCTCACAAGGGGTTTGTACCCACTTTACCAAACATGTGTTCACCATATCTTGTTTTGACCTGTTTTTTACTTGGGTTTAGTTTCGTCTCCTGTCAATTAGGTCAGACAACTATTTCATCTCCTTTTAGTTATCCTGAACATCTGATGGTTTTAGACTCCCCAATGCTACCCAGCCTTCTTCCCAAATGGCCTTTTCTTTTACTTAATCGAAATTTGAAGGTGGTACTACATGCATTGTCTTGACAACCTTTTGAGCCTTTATCCGCATGTGCCAAGTATCATCTCTCCCTTAACTTTACTGAAACGGGTATCCTTTATTGCACTTGACACAAGGTTTTAGTGTTTTACATTCAAAATTTTATTAAACTACTTTTTGTTTATGTTATACCAATTAATATAGCATAATATCTTAGCTAATAATCCATATTTTAATAGTATATCAGTTTTAAGTTCTTAAATCTACAAGGCATTATTAAAACAAAATCTTGAATTACCCCTAGTGTGACCCACGTGACACATTTTCTCTTAACATGTCATCTTCCCTATTTTATCCACCACCCCTTGAAAATGTATGAAATTAAACATAAACTACTCTATAAAATCATCATTGCTTAGACAAACCATAATTTTTATAGTCTTCAATTTTGTTTGGTTACAGAGCTATCAAATAAAAAACCAGACCCCTCATGCCACATCTACCTGTCACATCCTCTGTTTTAAAATTTGTTGATAGTTCTCTCATATGTTTCATTATATATTACCTATAACCAATAAAAAGTCAATTTTTTCATTATTCAAAGAACGAATATTGTTCCCCAGGGAAAGTTAACAACTAGCTTGGATGAATTTGTAATGGCTCTTGTCGCATAGTTAGAAAGCCAGGAAAATTTTGAGAGGTAAGTGAATTTGTCTACTTTTTGCATGTTATTAGTCTATATTCTTTGGTGCAATATTTAATTAAATAAAAATTGAGTGCATTAATATCTATAGTATGAAAAATTAGGGTTAACTCTCTTCGAAACCTGACTGCAAGAAAAAAGAAGATTGGTTAAGTATTTTATTTTTTGTTTTTCATGTTTATTCTTTATGTATGATTATATAAGTAACTAAAATCTAAAAATATGGATCTTTTTAAGTTATTTAAGACCATATTAGGTAAAATAAAGAATAATATAATTAAAATAGTTCACAAGGCATGCACGTGAGCTGTACATTTCCCGAGTGATTGATAACTTATAATGCTGTGTATAGTTGTTAGACACAGTTCAAAGGGCAATAAAATTTAATTATAAATAGATGTATACTGTTATGAACTTAGAGCTACTTGGATAAACAAATGTAGTTTCATGTTACAACTTGAAGTCTTTCTAGAAAGTAAAAAAGGATAATTTAGATTTATTTCGTTTTTTTTGGTGGTTACGAGGTCGGTCAAATTAATCAATCCCATTTTGAGAGAGTTAATGGATGTTTTGTGGTTGCTGACATGCTGATGTCATCAGCTGGAGTTGTTGACATGTTTGTAGGACTCTTTATCTCTCCCTTTTGGTCCTTCTAAACCCTGATAGGTCCTTTCTTTCTAAGTTTCTGGCCACCAGGGAAGGAGATACATCCCTCTCCGCGATTCTTTTGCAACTTATTTCTCACCTCTACAAACGATCGTACACTGATCATTTGTTTTGTCCTGTCAGACCCAGAGGTGTTATGTGGCTCACTTTAACTCCTTTCCTGGTGTTAGTTTTCCTCTCTATATTCTTTGGGATACTTTGGTTTCTAAAGATTTATCCCCACTTCTTTGGAGGTAGTTTTGCAAATATTCAGGTTGCATATTATGGATTTTACAGGTGAGGAATCTTAGTTACATCCCATCAGCTTCAGCATATTTATGTCTTTCACTGCCTATTTCTTTGATTCAGTAGGGGAAATATTACGGGCCTGTATGTAGACTTCTTCTAATGCTTTTTTCTCATATTCTTTATATGATCTGATAATTTTTCTTCTGGGGTTTTCCATTACCCCCCTTGCCTTTTTAACAACATCTGCTAGATTATACAGAGGGAGGAACCTTGTCTTTCTTTTTCAGGGTTCCTTCCATCTTGCTTTCACTGAGTCCTACCCGGTGGTGAGTGTTGCACGGACAGGTGTATTTTTATCAATCCAATTCTGCACTAGCAACCCATTTGACTATATTTACTTCTGGTTGCAACAGGCTCTGTAGAAATGAGAAGTACCATAAGACCATCTAGGCACATTAATGGATGGTATTACCATATTATCATGGACTGCTACTCATGGACTATCATGAGTAAAGCTAAAGGGGATTCTGCTGACCCTGTCAATCATTGGATTGAATAAATGGTGATCAGTTTGCTTTTAATAATTTAGAGAACATGGTTCACCTATTGCACTGTTCCTCAGGACTCTCCAACACGTTACCTTCCCAGATTCTACTAGTGGAGCTAGGGAGTTCTTACCACACCCAGTTTCCAGCCGCCAGGGTGATGGACAGAGGCTTTTCCTCCATTGTGTTTCAGTGTGTTCCTGCTCTCTTGGAGAAAAGGGTGAATCAGGGGACCCTCCTACCTGGTTCCCTGAATGTATTTCCCAGATGTAGGTAGTAGCGGTGCTGGCCTATGCAGAAGCCTACTTGTAATACCGGTTCAGATTTGATCCTCTGCTATCTGGTTGGGGTGTGATATGCTCTTCTTATGAACAATGTCAGGTTGTATATTGTTCATTGGTGGAGGTCCACTATCTCCTCATAATTCCGAATGTGAAGTGGTCCCATCCTAGGTCCTTGGTTGAACACAATGTTCCACATTCTCCCTATAATTCTGGGCGCATGTGGAATGCTCCTTGCCCACACGGTAGGAGATTAAGGATGAATGTTCATAATTCCAGACCAGATGAGTTCTGTTCATTTGGTTGAGTAAGGCATGCATGATTCCGTCATTCCGAGCCAGGGATGTTGCCTTTCGATCTTCTTCAGGTGGAAGAGAAGGTTTGTCCACTTCAGTGTTGCTTCCTTTTTTTTTCATAATTCCTGTGGTTTGGAACGCATCACTTTATGGCTACAGGTTGGGATCCAATACAAAAAACATCTATATATCACATTGTGGTCCAGTTGCCCTAGCCACCAACGTGGGATATAAGAACCAAAACCCATTAATTCCAACACCAAGTTGTGGAACCTTGGCACTCTGGTTGGGGCTGCCCTATATTAATTATTCATGTACTATTCCACCCTTGATATCGATATTCAGTTCTGGGTGAAGAGCATACCTGTTGTGGATGTAGAGCAGTTTTACCCACCTGGGTAGCACTATTATCTTGGTACATCCAGGTTCTATACAGATGCTTTCTGTATGGATAATGCCCTCACCAGCCCTTCCACCTTCTAAATGTGGGATTCTAGCTAAAGTGTCAGCAGATGGTAAGTATGTTTTGGAAGTTAACACTTTCTGAAATTGAAAATGTATTTCCAATAATACTTACCTCTTCTGGCACACTCCCACCATTCTTCCCCACTAAGAGCTGGTGTTAGTGTTGGGAATGGCTTAAGTCTCAAAAAAGTGATTACATTATCTAATTGAGGTGCTTATATACAGTACCTGGATAGAGGGCATATTGATGTAAGTGAAGAATTTTGCAAATTAAATATTGTCAACAGCATTCAAGTGGGGTATAAAAGACTGGAGCAAGCGAGGCCAATGCTTAAATAGGCAAAGCCAATGTCAAGGAATAGCTAAAGTGTTAGCAGAGGTAAGTATTATTCAAAATACATTTTCAATTTGGAAAATGTTAATTTCCAGTAATCTACTTGCCTTCAGCTTACCATTGTAGAACTCTTCTGTATATCTACCCTTGATCTCCACATTGAGGCTCTTCATGTGGCCCCACTTTTACTTGCTTGCCACCTTGGCTTCTATTTCTTTCCCTACTGTCTCTGTTTTTGGGACCTTTTTGGTTGGGATGCTTTCATTTCAGGTTTTTGCCGCCCTTCATTATATCTTTGTGGCCTTTGTCTTGTCTCTTTTGTTACAGGCCAAGTCTTTGGGGTGTTGCTGATTCCTTGGGATCTTGGGTTGAGGCTGCTTGCTAACAATCTTCTATTGTTTCTTTGGTTTTCTGGCTCACTATACCAGTGCTTCTCAACTGGGTGAATGGTTCACCTAGGGGTTAATGAGATCAGAATCAGGGTGAATGAGTATTATCAATTATACAACAACTTGAAGAGCAAAAAAAGTCATTAGTTATTATTAATTCTAGTTGTAGTTTGATAAATACATTTATTTTTTTGTTTATTTTATATTGTATTCATTCTAGTTGTAGTCTGATGTATATTTAAGTCATAATAAAGAATTTTGCATTTTAATTTAGCATTTTTTTATTTTCTTTTGAACTGGGGTGTGTGATATGTCGTGAAAAACTTATAGGGGTGAATGATATTGTAAAAGGATGAGAAGCACTGCAGTAGACCATGAGTACGTCAGTCAGCTACCCATCATCAGGAGTCACATTGGGCTAAACCTTTTCCTGATCTTCATTCATTCACTTCTTTTTGCCACCACCCCCTCTTGCAGAACAGGCCATTATGTTTTTCATAGCTGACTTTTCTTTGAAGCTGATTCTTGGTTCTGGGCTTGTTTGCACCCTCCTTTTACACTTTTCACACCCATGGTCTCCCTTTCCTAATGGCCCTTGGGTTGTGCAAGTTCTTTCTCATGGTCTGTCCCTGCAATTTCATGCTCCACCTCCTCTTTCATATCCTATCCCCTCCAATCCTGTATGTCTTGAAAATCTTGAAAATGCAGTAGCTTCTCAGTTGGTGGTGGAAACAATAAAATATTTCTCCTGCTACATTGGGACATTTACTCCAGACTTGATCATCCCCAAGAAGACAGAAATTTGCACCCTGTCATTTCTGAATCTTTCTCTATGTTCCTTAACTCCAGATGATTAGCTTTCACAGTCAATGTTGGGATTGTGGATTACCAATGTTATTTCTCCCTCATTCTTTCATTTCCTCTGACTTGTCCAAAGTGGACAGGTTGTTTTCCATGTCCTTTCCTTTAGCCTAGCCATGGCCTCTTATGTTTTCAACTGGACCAAGCAGTCCTTTGCTCAGTATGCATCTTCTGGGCCTTCATTTCTATTAATATATGAATGATTAGATTCTACTGGTCTCTCTCAACAAGATTTAGCAACTGCTACCTCCATTCTTCTCCAGGAAGCATTTTGGCTGGACTGATTGGTCAAACTTTTCAAGCCCATTTTGACTCCCACCGGTATCTTGTCCCTCTGAGAGTTATCCTCAATTCCCTAGTGGGGTGGGCTTAACCTCTCCTTTGTATCTTCATGTCATGGAGATCTTGGTGTCAAAGGCTCTTCACTCTCCTTCTCATCCTGTATGAGAGATTCTCTCACTTCAGGGGACTCTTGCTTCTCCTGAAACCCTTATCCCTTCCTGTTGTGCACACACACACATATATCCCACTTAGGGGCTCTGAGGGATCCTGTATCTCTTCCTTCCTGTATGCATTTTTCTGTTGTGGTGGCTCAATCACTCCAACACAATTCAGGGTATTTCACTCCCTTTAACCCAACTACATCTCTACACCATGTCTCTTTCTTGTTGGAGGTGGTTCTCAACACTACCACTCTCTCTGGGATCTGATCTCCAAGGGAGTAAGCTCTGCATATAAACATTATGGAGATGTCTGCAGCATATTGGGCATGTCAACTTTTTCATTTGCCACTGTTGAGCCAAATCTATGGCTGCTTCTTACACCAACCACCAGAGAGGCACCCACTCTTGGGACTTGTGCATTGTGCGTTATTATCCTGGAATTCTTATATTGGGTCAGTGATCATCACATTCACCTAGTGGCATGTCATGTCTGTGGGGGTTTGAATCTGGTGGCAGATGTCTTGTCGTGGCTTGATGGGATCTACTTTATGAAGTGGTCCTTGCATTTCTTGGTCTTCCAGTGGATTTGTTCCCATTTTAGGACCCCACTGATAGATGCATGAGCAACTACTCTCAGTTCCAACATTCTGCTCTTTTTCTTTTTTACCAATCCTGGACACAAACATTTTGGCTGTTGATACTCTGAGCCAGGATTGGTCCAGACCTTTTTTTTTATTTCTATTCTCTTCTTTACCTTATTCTATAAATCCTATCTACCATTTACACCTCCTGCTAGGTTTTTCTGATTGCTCCTTTTTTTGGCTGTTTGTGATTTCCACTTCTGCACCCTTGTCGTATGGGGAACCTCTTCTCCTCCTTCTTTGAGGCCCTTTTTTTGCCTATCTTGGATGCCTTATCTTTCATGATGAGGTGTTGAGCCTTCATCTTCTGTCCTTTGTGAATCAAATGGAATTTTTCCACACGGTAGTCCATTTTCTTTCTCATTCTTATTAGCCTTCTACTCTCACCTTCTATCAGCACAAATGGGCTGTTTACCTCTGCTGGTCCCTTCGACACCCCCATCCACCAGATTGCCCTTCTCTTACCACATCTTACTTACTTTTTTACCTAGCTTTTTGACAAAGGCCTCTCTGCTTTGACTGTTGATGGTTAATGAATGGCATTGTCCACAACTTTCTATCTCTTGCCAGGCCTTAATCCTGGCCTTTTGCCTTTTCTCATGAATCTTTTCAAGGCCTTTTTCAACTATCATCCTCCTCCCCCAGTTTCTCTTCATGATGAGGACCTTTGTGTGGATCTTTAGGCTTGAACTGTTGGCTTCCTGTTTCTTATATCATTTGACCCTGATAACATATTTTCTCCTTCTACTTGCTTGTAGTGTCTTTGTTGAGGCATATATACTGTAGACACCTCCCGTACTCAATATCATAGGAAACAGTCGATGTGGTTCTGTGACCGCTCCTTCTTTCTGAAGATTTTGGTGACCTGGAGTAGAGCTGGGCGGTTAGTGGTATTTACTATTTGCTTAATCGATGGGCTCATTAATTGATTACTACATGCCCCTGCACCCAACTCTCCTTCTGTACAAGTAAAACTAACAACAAAAAACGTGTGTTCTATATTTGTAGCTTTTTTCAACCATTGAGTTATTCTAACATGGCATTAACTTTATTTTGATTTGTTTATGTAATTTTAAAATTACCTTTGATTTCACATTATTGGACCCCTTCTGAGGGTCACCATATGTGCATTTTGCAAAAATCTTTTTTTTGTCTAAAATATTTTGTCAAGTTTTTAAAAAATAATCTGGATACTTGCTATTTGGCAAATTAATTGCTAATCTTGACTAACTAATAATATGCAGTTGCCATTATGTTTGTTTTAAAATATACAGCAATGCTACATAGATCTTCTGTAAATCAAATAAATTGATAATTAAGTAATGAAAACATTTTACTATCACCAATAGGGGCAGTAAACATATGATTTCATTTAGAAATAATTAAATAGCCTGTTAGCCAATTTACTTACTACGTTATTTGAATAGGATAGACATAAAAATAATAATCAGTAGTGATTTGAGTCATCAGAATATTTTGCAGTTGCCTACCCTATTCATTAAACAATATGTTTATTTGATTTGATGACAATTTTATTTTATTTAGTAAACAAAATGACTCATCTTTAGAAACATCGCAACTCAATAAAAATTGTATCTCTTAAAAAGTAGAAATATTTAAACAAAAACTAAGCATCAACAAAATACCTTTATTAAGCCTAAAGCAATTTCCATTTGTATGACTTCTTTGTTTAAGACTGTTTCTAAACTGTATAAGCTTACCCTTTCTCAAGTTATCTGATGTTTTCTCATTAAAACAAAATTCTATAACTTTCAAACAGATATAATTTAAGCCTATATATCTCCTATTGCTTTTGAAAAGTCATCCTCTACACTTGTAGGTTTCTACAACAGGCTGTCCATTTGAAACTTAGATTCATTATGAATACTCTGCCTAAACAACCTATCAAAGATCACTGTTCTTGTTCCTTGTCAAGGAATCACCTATAACTATAATCTCCATAAGTTTATCATCCACATTCTTCACTGACCCTTTTGTTTTCTTTCCCCTCCACTAATTCTTCATCTGCAGAAGTCAAGGACTGAATCCCGATATGGTACTTACCTCCCTCACATAAATAGCTATTCTTGTTCAGTGCTGCCCTTTATATGCAATAAACTTTTTGTGCATGCCACAAATATTGAAACTCCCATCCATCAGGAATTGACTAACTCCAATGCATCTCACATGAAAATTATCATGCAACAAACCACCAATAAGAGTGCAACACACACTCTTGATGCATGACTCCTATTCAATTCTGCTGAACTATCATTCCTTGTGTTAAAATGTTTAGTTTGTGCATTCTTCAAACATCTTAATTTCTTCTGCATCTATGTATTAATTTCTCACAACAAGTTTGCCCTTTATTATACAATAGTGATATTTATAACTTGTTGAGTTATTCTGAAGTGCAATTATTTTATTTTTTTATCCAGTTATGGAACTTGTTACTTCATTACAAAAAGCTCAGGTAGCAATTAGTCTTAGTTGTATCTTTTCTCCTATACCATTTGCTTAGGTTTTCTTTGTTATTTTAGGATTACCTATAATTCATCTTACTGGTATATCAATCATTAATTTAACTATATTGTTTTTTCTTCCTTACATCACGTCTCATACATGTGTTATTATTACTACACACTTCCTTAATTTTATACTCTTTCATCTATTTCATTTTCATTATTATTTATCCTTTATCCTTGTACATAAAAAAGAATCCTATTCACTTGGTTAATTTGGAACCCTAGAGCTGGGGTCCACACAAACTTCTCGCAATATTGTTGGGTTAAGTTTTTATTTTAGTGCTTAGTGATATAATTTGTTCTGAACTGTTCAATTAGGCTTAATAATTGTCTGTCATTTTCGGTTTACCCATGGTTCTACTTACAGGTTAGTCAATAATTAGGTTAAATGTCTTTTCTTCATCACACACATATGTTGATTTCACTACACAATTTCTTAACATTTCCACTATGTTGACTATTTCATTTTCATCTTTCTTTATAGTTTACACTTCTTACCATTAATTCCGTTTAATTTATAATCTATACTTCTTACCACTAATTTCATTTGTGAGGGCACCTGGGGGCTGGGGTCCACCCTACCTGCTCCCAGTATTGCTTGCCTTCCTCCTAACAACTTTACCCATTTTCAGATCACCTAGATTTTGTCAGTTTTCCTCCACCTTATCATGGATTGCCTTCCACACCTCTACTGCAGAATCTGTTAGCCCTATCTTAGTTTTTTCATAAGACACAGTATATTACCTTTCTCATGACACTGTTTCATGATGATTTTTTTGTCTCTCTTTTGAGAGTGGGTACTTGCAAGCCTCGCCCTATACAGGCTTTAATTATTTTTGCCTTAGCATACCACCAGGCAGATTTTCTTCTTGATGTTATGTCATTCAAATCTCTTTTTAATCATATCCAATATATCTCCTATCTAGTATTTTTAGCTTATTTTATCCTATTGACACTCCTACAGTTAATACTTATTTTTCACCTCCTTTCTTTGGTGTTCCACTTATATTTAGGAATTTTCGTGGGATACCTCCTCCTCCTTCCTTCCATATTGGGGTGTTTGTCATCTTCAGTTCATTCCCTCCACATGTGACTTCTTTGCTTTTAGGATCTTCTAGGATGGGACAGTACTGTTTGTTTGCCATCCACTGATAATAGGATCATATGGTCAGTTTTTTTTCTCCACCGGTCTGTTTTTTCTTTGGCTGCTTTTGTACATTTAGCATCATGTGGGGTATCTGCGATGTTATATTCAATTTTTCTTTAATTGCTCTTTTGTTTTGTTCTTAGATATCATCTTTATTCATTTTATATATTAGGCACCTGCTTGTCCTTTACCTGTCTTACCCACATGTTTTCTTCATTTGTCTTGTTTACTCGATGCCCATTGGGGTTCTGGATCAATCAGTCCAACCTCAATCACTTCTTGAGTGGTAGCTTATATCACTCACCAAGGATGCGCTCCTTCTTTTTCCCTTTGAGATAAACAGTGGATTTCCTTTTTTGAACCAACACATTTGACATACGTTTCCTGGAGGGTCAGGTACCAGATGCTTTGTCCTCGTTGCTAATTGACTTTTCAGGCCACGCTTTCCCAAGGAGTGACCTCTTGAGCCTTCTAATTTTTGGTGGCTACGCTCCCTGTGGAGTACTCCTCCACATGAAGTTGTTGAATCTTTTATCACTTTCCAGTTAGTTACCTCTTTTATTTTTGGTCTCTCGTTCATCATCTACTTGCCCTGGCTGTCATTAAGTTCAGACAGGCTTACATTAATTTTTTTTTTCATTCCATTAGTCTTCTTCCCCAAATTTTGCTGCAACCATGTCACTCTGGTTCAGGTCTTTCTGATTGATCTTTCCTGGCCTTCACTGCTTTGATTTTCTCAGCTGTTTTGGCTAGATTTGTTTCTTTTGTTCTGTATTGATTTTATTAACCTTTATTTTAGTGGCTCGTATGGTATATTTTTTTTTACTTTTTTGTTTCTTACCATCTTCCACATTTCTTCTCAGTGGGACCTATATGACCTTTTCTGTCCAGTACATATTGTGGGTTGCTTCATTGTTATCACTGTATCTTTCCATTGAATCCATTCCTCCCGTACTGCACTTCTTTGTTTGTGATTTTTTTCCCTTCTTCCCCAACCCATTGGGTTTGGATTGTGAATCGATTGGTCTTTTATCCCTTATCTCTTTCCCATCATCACTTCCTGGTGTCATCATTCCAGTCATGCTCTTTTCCTTGCATGTCTAACCTGCTATCTGTTGGAGATACTTCTTATGTCAAGCATTGGGTCTATATCTTGTACGTTCATCTCCCATTTTCTGCTTTGGGTAGCTGTTCCTTCCATGTTGGGGTACTGTCATCCACCTGTTGCCATCCTTCACTCTTTCATGAGACTGTGACTGGGTAAGTTACCTTTTAATATATATACCTCTTCTTTTTTTTCGGGGGTATGTCTCTCATTTTTATTCTGGATCCTGCTCTGTGGCGAATGTTTGCCTGACCAGGTATTCTTTAATCATTCAAATCTGCACTGTAAGACCATTTTGACTTGCATATTATGATTCCATGGCCGTGCATCGCACACTTTTGGATGGTGTATTCCACAAGATTGCTTATAGGTTTATCCTCATGATAGGTTTGCTTCGTACATTTGCCCATCCTGGACTGTACTCACCCATGGACTACATGGGTAAAGCAGTAGGGGATAGCTGCCCATCCCTGCCTTGCCGTGTATTGAATAAATTGGTATGGTCTGCTTTTCAAAATAGGGTTTCATGGTCACCCATTGCACTGTCTCAGGTGTTGTCATTCCTCTGGACTCTTCACCATGCTTTCTCCCTCTTTTCTTCTGGTGGAGTTTGAGAGTCTTTACACTTTCCAGTTCCAAGCTGCTTGGGTGGTGGACCATAGAAGCATCCTCCTGAATGTGTTAATGAAATACAAATGATGCAAATGATTATAAAACTATTCAGTTGAGAGTAGGGAGTGGTGTTCTGCTAGTGTAGATGATGAGATATCCTTCACTAGGTGACATGGGAGTGAGCTGTCAAAATTGCAGTTTCCCCCCCCCCTTCATTTGGGATCCCTCATCCTACCCCCCATGTGGATATTGGTTCTCAGTGGCTGGGTTTTGGATTTAGAGCTGAACCAATCAACATAAGTCTTCACAGATGTCTCTATTCCCTCATTCATTTATACTCTTGTTACTTCATCCATGTTGTGGGTCACAGTGGAGATACTTGCAGATTACTATGGTCTATCCCCTTCAGCTATCCCTCGATGCTTATTATTCCAAGGATGTTACTGAGCCCAGGGTGGTTCCAGTCATTATATAATTGAATGAGATGGTTTACATGACACAGACATCTTTTCCATGCCAGATGTCGGGTTCCCAGATCGATCATTTGATTTCTCACATTGTTATCATGTGCCCTTTCATAGGTTGGAGGGTATGAGATTCTTTCTGGTCTCATGAACTTGAGGTGAAGATGGTGTGATCCCCTTTCCTACCTCTACCAGATGGCTGGATTTTGGATTGTAGTTGACCCCCACATAGATGTCGGTTCCCAGTGGCATCGGTTTTAATGTAGTTGAATTGCCATGTATGGTCTTCCACACCCTAGCCACTCTATAGCTAGGGGCACATCCTTTAATCTTATCCACTTTTATGTTTACCGGGATTGAGTTTAATAAATAATATATGGTTGGGTTCACTATCCTGTTATTTCCATCTTCTCCTCCATCTTTCCACCCATATATGCAACATCTTTCCACAATGGGAGAAGATTATACCTGGTTTAGAAGTGGTGTGGTCTCCCACATATGATCTTCAATGATCTTCCTATACTGAAAATGTATTTTCGAAAGTACTTACGTCTTCTCATACTCCCCCCCCCCCAATTTTATGCCAACACAATGGAGGGAGTCGTGTCAAGTGTGTCATGCTCTTATTGGTGGAGGATTGTCGCATGATAATTTGATGCGAGATGTATTGGAAATAGTCAACTCTATATGGCTGAAAGTTTGAAGCCTTATGGTGTGCACAAATAATTTGTTGCCTATAGAGGGCAGCACTGAACAAGAATAGTTATTTATGTGACAGGAGGTAAGTACCTATCATAAATAAATTTTCAGTATAGAAAAATTATAACATCTGTTGCTCGATAGAATAGGCTCATTACAATTAAATTCACTACTTTTAGTTTTAGCCCTAATAGTACTATTTCTAACTTCCTGAAAGTCATTGTTAACTAATATATCCTTGCATGTAAAAGCTTAAGTTCCTCTTGAAATCCTGCTGCTATTTCCCACGGCTTACCCTTCTCTTTATCCATTGCATCTAATTAGGATAGCCTCCAACTTCTCCTCAAATCTACAAATTCTACATACAAATTGCACATCTTCACTGCCAAAGACATGTGATCCATGGAAGCAAGGGAAGCAGTGCTTACCCCATTATATGCTAAAAAATTTAATTTTTTAGTATCAGCTAAATATGATATTATGAATTTGCAACCAATTCAAACGGAAGCACTCTACTATATCGTACATTAATCAGTAATCGCCTTGTACAGGCAAAAGCACTGTTGAGAAGAATCTGGACTGCAACTTGCAAAATGCTTCCTTTTTTTAGTTGATTCTAGCTTTTTTCCTACTACAAAAGGCTTTATTTCTGGCTAAAAACATTTTTTGTTACATATTATGTCCTTTAAACTATAAAATGCTTCTTACATGAATAATTTTCTGAATAAAAAATTTCAAATTCATACTTGTATTTAAAATACATATCTTGAATATTATATTGGCCTCTGCTATGGCTTAAAGGAAGCAATTACCAGTTCATCTTCCTTCAAAATACACGTAAAATTGGAACTTATTGACAATTTACAGTCTAAATATTAAATTATTTAAATCACTAAAAAATGTAAGCGAAATAAATAATTTATAAATAAGCTAG
The DNA here is from genome assembly GCF_000517525.1 of Limulus polyphemus. Lineage (NCBI taxonomy): Eukaryota > Metazoa > Arthropoda > Merostomata > Xiphosura > Limulidae > Limulus > Limulus polyphemus. Next base: position 479,407 of record NW_013666041.1, read on the forward strand.
CATTTCGTAATTACTGTTTTATAAATTAAAATGTACAATAAACAAATCAAATATAATAAGAAAATAAATAATAATTTATAGTTAGTTTTCTTGCTATGTTTGGAAACTTTTGTTTTTTCATGACCTGCACTTCGCGTATGGTCCGGCAATGGCCAGGTGGTTAGGAAGCTCGACTCGCAATTTGCGAGTCGCGGGTTCGAATCCCCATCCCACCAAACATGCTCGCCCTTTCAGCCGT
>NW_013666041.1:480644-553870 GCF_000517525.1 Limulus polyphemus
ATCAAATATAATAAGAAAATAAATAATAATTTATAGTTAATTTTCTTGCTATGTTTGGAAACTTGTTTTTTCATGACCTGTACCTTGCACTCGTGGCTATGTGTTACCTCTCTGATGTCACGTGATGTGCAGGTGCTTTGGGCATTGTATTAAATGATACTGTTATTTTTTTATGCATAAATTTTTTCTGAATTGTCACACATTAGATTTTAAAATGGATTAAAGGATAATAGGAAAAATTGTAACTGTATTATTGAAAACTTATTAGTGAACAAGTTCGGTACAAAGAGTTTGAGTGATAAAGAAAGTATCATCAGAAATGGTAGACCTATGCCAACTTTAAGCGTGACTGGAAAAACAAAGCAGTGTGTTCGAAAATTCAATTTAAATCAACAGAACATCTTGGTTAACTGCTTGTCCAAACTTGCAGAAGCTTTTCTGCTGGCTCTGTTTATTATTTAACAGAGACTTAGGGACATGGAACTCAAGTGGATTTGATGATTTAAATAATATGCATAAGGCAATTAAAAAACATGAAAATTCCTCCAGTCACATATTTTCAACTCTAGTGCTTTCGTAAGTGCTCGGGTTATAGAGTTTTTATTCATTTTTATAACAACTGTAGAAGTCCTAAACATATTAACTTTGAAAACAAGTCTCAAGTCTAGATGCATTGTTAATGTCTGGAAAACAGCAAGGCAGAAAATTTACCATGACAATGTTTAATTGTTGTTCATATTATTGTATTAGCTTAGAAATTATCAGTTATTGGCTGAGGTCTTAAGGTAGTATATACCCTTTACATAGTGTTATCTAGGTTTGGCCTTTTTTTTCAGAAAAAACATCTTCATGCTATGCTTTTTGTATGAAAATATATTGAAATAGGTACTAGGACATATTCTAGCACTTGTGTAACATTACCACTGTAGCTAATTTGCATATTATGAAAATAAAGAAATGTCTTATGTTTCTGGTAATTTCTACTAACATGAGTGAATGCTCCTGAAAATTGCTCCAGACTTTGGGATGTGAAGAATTAGTCTGAACTGAGGAAAACTGAAAATTAATTCAAGGTCAAATTATGGCACTAATGAGTATGTCCTAAGTAAGACATATGCTACAGTGAATTCTTAATGGTCATTTAATAAAAACGAATTCTCTTATCAACTTTACCTTAGTATGGCATATAGATACACTAATAATGCCAATTGTGAAGTCTATATAATCAATAGATCTGAAGTTATGAGTTAAAAACCACCATGAGAATGTCAGTTTTCAGATTTTGAGAAAAACGTATTTAAAAATTTGGTGCAAAACTGTCACTTTAAGGGTCTTTGTCAAGTTGAAAAAGATATAACACATCCAGCAAATTCTGAAACTTACACCTTTACTATGTTTCTAGGTTTTAATAAGCTCCTGGAGCATAAATTTCACCTTATTTGTCTTTCTTGGACTTATAAAATCCTTTTTTGACATTTCTTCTTGTCTCTTGCTGTTTTACTCCTTTCACAGTAGCTTTGTTTTGTGCTTCAGATAACCTTTTTTTGTCTGATTAGCATTTTGAGTGATGCAATATAAGCATTTTTTCAGGAGCTCATCACTAGATAATCTTTCATAGATGGGCTTTCATTACACTCTCTGGAATGAAAGGTTTATGTGAATATTCTAAGCTGGTGGCACCAGTAGGGCACAAGTGATGCTGAGGTTTGATGTCAGTTAATATTTTTATGGTAACTAGTTTCCCAAATTGCATTCCGCATTCCTTCCAGATCACCTTTGTTTGAGTGTATAGCTCTCTCGTACTAGTTCTGGAGACTATCAATAATCTTATCAGTGAGTCTGCCAGCACCCTCTAGTCCCTTGCCATCACTGAGCTTCAGTATCTTTTTTCAGATATTGCATAGCTGTTCTTAGACTTTTATGAAAATGTCCTACACACACTTTTTTTTCTCTATAATTCTGTCTCCATATGGTCATGACTCTCTCACTGTATGGAAGGACTTACTGGAAACATCTCTGATCTATGTTGTGTATCTGAGGTGTTTTTCCTTTTCAAATCTTTGAAATATCTTTACAATATTTAGTGGTTCCATTGAACGAACAGAACTGTCATAGTTTGCTCAGCAAACTCTATGATGTTCCTCTTTTTCTCCTTTGCTGTCTTATTTTTCTTTGAATAGCAAGAATGATAGTATCTACTCAGGGTTTATAGTCTACGACTTTCCCATATTCACTTGAAAGAACAATGACAACAACATGTATGAAAGAGTAGCCTCATTTCTGCCAGGTACCATCACACATTTAGTAACTTTGTCATCTTTGTGCAAATCTTCAGAAGCTTTTTTCATGCTTTCATTGGTAACTGTTTCAGTGAAATTCTTGTCCCAAGACTAAAGTGGACCCGGTGGGTTCATGTTCATAACACCACAAAATAATTGTCCAGCAGTTTTACCTTTCCCAATGCATGACATAGCATACACAAGTTGCTAGTCAGTAGCAAACGAGTTCTTTCCCATTATTTTGCTTGTGTGCCAGACTTACTCATTATAACAGTTCATTTCTTTGCACACTAATTTTAGAGTAGCAGCAAATCCACTTCTATTTTTAATTTCTAAGCTCAAATTTTCCCCACACACTTATACCTATTTCCCAATCTCCATCTTTGCCATCTAACATTGTGTTTGCTTGCTCCAGTCTTTATATACCCCACTCGACTGCCATTGGCAATATCTAATTTACAAAACTTTACACCAGCCCTCACATGCCCTCTATGCAGATATTGTATATAAGCACTGTATACAGACAATATAGTCACATTTTCTCAACAAAGCACATGCATTGAGTGTCACGTTTGCATTAATTCAGTTTCATAGTAGTTAGATACACTCTCGGTGGAAGCCATCCGTGACCTGATTTGGGGCGAGATGGAGTCTTTCATTCAGCTCGGGGATGTCTCCCTGGGAGGTTCTGATTTGGCTTTTCATCATGTACCTGAGCTGGTACATAGACTCACTGTTTCTTACTCCTTCTTTCATTAGGGCTCACTCTACTGAGGGCTCATCTGATCAGCCACCTTCTGCCCCTTTTCTGCAGTTAGTCATGGGAGTTTATGAAGTTTTGGGGATTAACCCTGTTGCTTTTGAGTCTATCTCTGCCTTGTTATCTGATCGATCTCAGGGGGATTACTTAGTTCTTCCTCCTTCCCCTGATATTGCTGTGCATGCAGGGAAGTTTGCAACACAATTAGGAGAGGATGTCACTTTGCCATGCCCCCTCATTTATCTGAACAACATGCCATAGCAGCTTATCATCATCAGGATGTTGTATATTTGGACACTCAGTGGTTGGATCCGTTGTTGGATATATGGGCTTCCAGGTTAGAACCTGTTATCACTCTTAACAGTTCTCAATTTTCATGGATTCAATTGACTCTTACTACTGTTTTAAGAAATTTCTCTTCCTTTCATCTTTTGTCTGAAGCATATCACTGCTCTCTTCATTAATTTGACGACGAACTGGGCTTTTACTGGTTACTATTATGATGCATTTGTCCCTCTTCAGGCCTTGCCTTGGTGTCGTGGTTGGTCTGTTGGGACTTACTTAATCATAATGCCTCATTGGAGGATATTCATTTGCCCTCCATTGCTCTTTTTGATTTACGGGAGGCACCTTTTATTCGACCTTCCTTGTTTGCTGGAATTACAGAATCTTTAGAATCCCAAATTGATATGGCTCATTTGCAGTCTACTTTATCATTGTTGGCCTTTGTTCCTGACTTTGGATCTTCTTTATTGGATTCATTCCCACAACATCCATCTTTTGGCCTGTCATGTACCAGGAGTCATGAATTTGATTGCAGATCATCTTTCTCGGCCCCATCAAATTTTTCCAACAGACTGGATGTTACATCAGGAAGTCTTTCAATGGATTTGCTCTCAGTTCAGATCACCAATGATTGACACTTTTGCAACCCATTGGAATACTCATCTGCAGTTGTTCTAGTCTCCTTTTCCTCAGCTACAAGACTTGGCAATAGATGCTTTCAGTCAAGACTGGATGGGATTACATTTGTATGCCTTTCCTCCTATTTGTCTCTTACCCAGAGTCTTGTCTATGATTTATAATGGTTGGAGATGGCTTGAATGGGTAATGAAGAAAAACTTATGGCAATATTTTGACTACTTGAATAGTTGGAATAATCAAGAACATTAAATAATTAGACACCCTAATTTCAATTAGTTGATTATATTTACTTATGCAATGATCGACTTAATTGTAATTTTGATTAATTCACCATTGGAATAATTGAAAACAGCAATAATCAAAAACACCAATTTTTATTAGTTTACAAGACACTTATTGATTATCAATTATATTGATTAAATTGCCCAACTTTACCTGTGAGGCTAGTCAGATGTTTTTTTCCCATATCTCTCCCATCTATTTCCTTGTTGAACGATCATTCCAATCCCTATCATATTTTAGATCTTGTTCTGGCAGTCCAATGGTATCTTACTTGGACCATCGCTTTTCATGGAGACCACCATCATCTGTTTTTATCCTGGCATACCTATCTCCTTCTGCTTTAACTAGTTGAGTTCTTCACTTGATCTGTTTGTCATATTCTGTTTTGGGATAGGCTGATCATAGACATTTTTATTGTCACTCTCATTAGATTCGAAATATTCCAGCCTCTTTTGCTGCCTTTCAGTCCAGTCTATTGGAGGAAATCTTGTAGGCTGGGCTAGTATGTGGACTACATCTAACATATTCACCTCTCATTACTTATTTCATTTGACAGTTTCTTGTGCCTCTAGTTTTTGCTTCCCTCTGGTTGCCATTTTCCAGTCTACCCAGAGGCTCTAGTGTGATGAGTTTGGCTGTTCTTATCCTTTTCTGCTCCATTACTGATCTTGTACTTCCATTTCCATGACACTTTACTTGACATCACCTTGTCTATACAGTTTATTTGGTTCATCTCACTTAGCACCAGAACAATAGAAAAAAAACATCACGTATGGAACTACCAATCACTTCATTATATTCTGTGTCTACAGATTCTGCCGAATGGCCACTGTTGCCCCAGAGGAAGTATTTATCCCAAATCCACATTGAGCTGGAGGATAAAGGTAGCGTTAACCTCATCTGACTCTACTCAGTGTCCACCTTCGAGAATGGGTTTTCTGCAAGACTGCTTCGGTTGTATATCTATATTTTAAAAAGAAAAACAAAAGAAACAGATGCAATCCTGCTCTTTGGCTCTATATCTATATTAAAAAAAACCCATAAAAAACAGAAATGATCAGGTGTAATCTTGCTCTTGCTGTCTTTAGTTGAGGTAATGCATTGCACCATCTCTCTGTGGGTATGCAATTCCAGATGATTGTGCTGGATGACAACAGTTCATGCAATCTTTGCTTACCTAGTCCCACACCACTGTGGAAGTTGATATGCAAATTTTTGTCTATGAATGGTGCTTTCCCTCTGGTTGAGATGTAGTACTTAGGAGTCAACTGTAAGTGTAACTCAGGATACACTTACAATATCTAGCAAACAATTCTTGGTGGATATGTCCATCTGGATGAGACTTGGAACCAGAACACAAGTGACTATTGCAGTGAAAAAACAACAACAAAATAACATTTGGGCAAAGAATAATCACTGCTTGAGATAGATGCAGTCTCCCCCCCCCCCTGGATTCTGCATTCTAGGTGATCCCCAGTCTTGTGAAAGTCAGACTCAATGGGCTTTCCATTTCTGTTGCTATTTCTGAAAGGAGCATATCTTTATAATTGATCAACACTGGCCCCTCCACCAGCTTAAATGTAGGATTCTAGCTTTTAGTGATGTAGAGTTGTAAGTAACATTTATGAAGCGAACATTTTCTTTACCTATAAATATATGTCAAATAGATACTTACCTCCCATACTTCTTTCCCACATCCAGTGCCCTTTGTTTGCCTCATCAAGAATGTGCCTGTGATCATGTGCTATTGCTCATGGGGATTACTACATATGGAGGTTGTGTTATCCTCATATCGATGAATGGCTACAGCATTATGATGATTACAACATAGGCTGTCACAGTACATGTGGACATGTATAGGGGTGAGAATTTGTTCAAAATTGTGGTATGCACAGGAAATTCCAAGATAGTTGTACATGAGATAATATTTCTTAGTGGTGCAGAGAGGTAAATATCTATCTGAATTTCAGGTAAAAAAAAAATTAACTTTAATTATTTCCTCTTCCACTTCTATTAGCTTATAGTGTAACTAATAAGATATTAGCACTGTATACAGGTATATATTGTTTTTGCTAACTAGTAAGTTAAAAGTAGTACATTTGAATATTTCACAGCATAAGTGGGTATTATAAGACATATAAATTCATTATTTTTTTTTAACATTGAATATTGCTTTTTTAAACATAAAAGTCTGTGGGAAATGAACAACACTGAATGTTACAAGTTGTATTGAGCTCTGTTTGCTCAAGAAGCTGTTCTGACATCATACTCTGAGACTGATTTATTAGTGGTCCTTACAGTGAAGCATTTTCACAAAAGTTCAAAATACATTGGGTTACTAAGATCTTATCAGTCTACTTCTAGAACATTTGCATGAGCATTATGCAGTATGGCAACAATGCATAAACTATACGATGGAAAGGTGATGTTAACATTAAAACGATTCATGAATACTCTTTTCTTATGCTTAATGATGTTATGCACTCTCTATAATCATACTTGATACTTTAATTTATAATAACTTGAGCAGGTTATCAATTTTCACACATACATGGATAAATAACTTAAAACTACCAATTTCAAGTGAACAATTTACTTTTTTCCAAAATATTCACACAATATTAATGAGAACTAGACTAACTGTGATGTCTAACAAAGGGTAGTTATTTGCTAATTAGGAAGAATTGAGGAACTTGTGTTCTGAATGTTTTTGAATGCTAACTGGAGTGTGATTGTTTTTTTCATCTAACCACTGATATTGAGGAATACATTGTAAATCCTGCATGGATGGTGAGGTGGGGTATTAAGCATTAATGAGAGGAAGTAAATCCACAACATAATTATATCAATTATTTTTTGTTTTCTTTCAATTACAGATGGTTTGTCAGTAGAGCCAACATTCAGAGACAAATGTGTGAAGTGTGCTACTACATGTAGATATATGGCTCTACTGACAAACTTTATATGTACACACACACACACACACACTTCTAGTCTGCAAGTTGTTCTGGGAAAGAACTTTCAGTTCCATAAATTTAAAATAGTTATTATTGTTCAACTTTGTTTAGATAGTGTACATGTGTTGTATTCAGGTATACCTATGTTTGATATCCATGCTATAAATTTGCAGATAACAGAAGGATTGAGAAGATAAGTTTGAACAATAAATAAATGAATCAAACTCAGTCAGTGAAACAGTCAGTTGTTGATCAAAACCACAAGGACACAGTCATTAATGAAAATAACATACATAACACAAAACTTAAGGAAAACAAAAACCTGTTGATCCATCTAGGCTGTTCCATCTACTAAACTAAACTTTAAAAAAGAATATCTAAACCAGCTCTTATCATTTAAATATTATCAAGCCTTCCTTTAAACTCACTGCATCTGAAAAATTTGATGACAATCCATTCTAAAGGCTAACCACCCTGTTAGAAAAATAAATTTGTTCTAGTTGAAGATGACTCCTACCCTGTCAAAATTTGTATTTGTTTCATAGACCTACCATTCTCGTCATTAAGTATGATAAAGGTGATGCATCAACACTTTAAATTCCCTTAACAATCTTGGACATGAAATCAGATCTTCTCTAGCTCTGTTTTTAAAGAAAAAAATTTGTAAAGGTTTTAACCTGTTCTCATATGACAAATTTTCTATCTCGGGTATCATCCTACTATACTTCCTCTGAACCCTTCCTAAGGTAAGGAGATCAAGACTGAACACAATACTCCAGGTGTAGCCTAACTAGTGACCTATACAATGAAAGTTTAACATAATTAAACTTATATTCAGTATTTCTACAGTTACAACCTAAAATACTATTTGTCCTACCACTAGCAACAACATATTACTTTGGATGGCTTAAGAGACTGATCAGTCAGAACACCAAGATCATTTTCTTCCATAATACCTCTGATATCCCCATAAAAGTTATTTTTATAATTTAAATTATGATAGCCCACATATATTACCTTGAATTTATTATAATTAAAAGTCATCTGCTATTTATTTATCCATCTCACCAAATAATCTAAATGCTTTTGTAAAGTAGTATTATCTTCACAGCCAGCAACACCCAAGATTTTAATATCATCAGCAAGTTTAAGTAATTTACTGACCACTCCATCTTTGTCATTGATATATATCAAAGAGAGTAAAGGTCTTAACATTGAATCCTGAGGTATCCGACTAGGTCCTAAAATTGAGCCCTGACATACCTGACTTGTGATATTAATCCAACAAGTGGTTAAGTTTTCACTACAAGTTCTTAATCGGTCAGTTTCTACAGTTTATAATTAATAGATTTAGTGGAACAGCTGAAACTTGAATGACCAATTGTGTTAACTCTTTTTGACCATGTACAATTCCTAACTGCACACAACATGAGTCAGTCTATATGATAAATTATACAAATTAGTCATTCCTCTTGCTCCCTTCATTCACAAAAATCCCGTGTGAACTAGCCACAAGTATACATATGTATGACTCAAGGAAACTGTTTAAGACAGAGAGATACAGCTTTGTATATTTAGCTTAGCAACTAGATTAAGGAAAGCTACAATTGACCACATCCTATTCACCGTGATGCTCATAAACATGAAAAGATAAATGAAGATTTGAAAAAATGTATTGGAGTGTTTGAATAAAACACATTAATGTAAAAGTGTAATTGAAAGCATAATTTTGTTTTCTTTGTTCCTGTACTTGTAGAATTAGCGTATGTGAATTTAAGATGGTAAAAACTTTTTTGCCACTTTCCTGGTAGCATAATTTATAGATTAATAATAAACATACAATAGCATAGTCTTTTACAGTACATGTGCTTTAAAAATAATTTAAATTTCATGATTTACTTTTAAAATTAGAAGACCATTTCATTACCCGTCTATGAGCAACCTTGGCAATATTAATGAAGACCAGAGCATTGAAGTGTCAGCAACTGTCTCTCGGCATCGTTATTATAGTAAGCTAACTGATCCTTCACTTGACACATTAGTGAGTATTGTGCACTAAAATCTTGCTGTTTGATTTTTATTTTGATCATCTTTCCACTATAAGACCTATATTATGTCAATTAGAAAGGTTTAAAGTATTAGTAACGTTTTTTATAACTGATTCCAAACCAAAAGTGACTTTTTCATCACTAAACATACCTATTATTAACTAAAAGGGTTCAACTGCATACATAGCAGGTATACAGTTCCTTTTTTTGTATTATTTTTTCTGCTATTTTATTCCTTTGCCAGCTATTATGTATGAAGGCTACTTCATAGACTTGCATTGTGTGTTAACAATGAAAACATTTATGTCCTTGGTTGTCTTGTACCTGGTTTTTAGCGACTTATATATACACATCAGATTAGAAGTTTGTTTCATTCTGAGTTTAAGACTTATTACAATGCATTCAGTTATTTTAGCAATTTTTAACTCTCAATGTGTTAATGAATTTGACCTCTACAGATACATTTTAACTTGATTTATACACCTCAAAATTTCATGCTATTTAACTTTGAAACTGCAGTTTTATCATGCTTGCTGAACTCATGGAAGAGCAAAATGTTAAGTTTTTTTATGTTCTATGGGGCATACCATTGTATTTTAATGCAACTACACATATAAAACAGGTATGCATTTTCCTTTTTTTGTACACATATGGTTTTCCATCATGGTCTTTTTTGTGTATATTTTAGAAACAGGATGGGCATTACAGTCAAGATGTGGGGAAATACCGTTTCACATAAAAGCTCAAAATGTATACTGTTCTCACCTGTAATAATTGCATTTGCCTCTAATTATGAGCTTCCAAACTTAGAAATTCATAGACCCATGCAACAGACGATGTGATACATGATTTCAGTATTATTTACTTTTTTCTTTCATTACCTCCACCACTGAAGGTGATGGAAGTTATGTTTTCACCCTTGTGTGTGTTTCTCAGTAGGATTTCTGAAATAATGGATTTGAATGAAAGTTCGTATACATTTAGTCTATGACCCAACATAGAAGTGATTAGTTTTTGGAGGGTCAAGGTCAGAATAATAAAAAACTCCCTATCTGTTAGTATGGGATATGGTTTTTCATACTATTTTTGATCTACTACTCAGTCAAAAGTTATTGAATTCTTATTAAACTAGGAGGACATGTGTAACATATTATTCGTCATTGTTCTGCCAAAAATGGTCAATGCCCATTAATAGCAATGGATGTACGGACACATTTTTGTATTTTTTGAGGGCCAACTATGATCGACACTGCGTGGCAGAGATATGCGCTCTACCGAGTGCCCCTCTAGTTGTAGAAGTAACAGTATGATACTTACTATTGTCCCATGATTTGAAGTATGTTATATTTTAACTTTTTTCTTCCTTCTAAATGAATAATTCTGAGTTTATTTCTTACTTTCTGTTTGCTCATGTTTGCTTTGTTGTGTTAGTTTTATGATAGATACATTAATGCTTCTGGAAATTTTAGAAATAAATAGAAGTTTAAAAATAAATCCAGAAAAATTCTAAATGACCAAACCAACTTGAGCTCCTCCCCACTTCTTACCCCACTTATTTCTAAGTGAATGTTAAGGTCACTTCTGGTTCTTTGTTCAAACATATATAAACCTTTTACAAAACATTTCAGTTTATACCTGTTTATGCCTTTAATGGCAAAAACCATGGTCATGAATAAATGATGTATTTGTGAAACATACAATTCTTTTGTTTTTTCTCAATTCTGTAATAAGTTTAAAAAATGAAAACAAGTGTGTTATATCAGAAAGTTTTGTTTTTTAATTTTTGAACTTGGGGATATTTGATGCTAATAATAGAAAGTATTTTTTTTTTTGAAAAACTCAATATATTTTAGTAAATTCAAATTTTTAATGACTTGTAGAATACATAAGAGAGAATTTTCATTCATTTGGTAGTTCACAGCTTAGTAAGTTTTGTTAAAAATTTATGATTCTTAATTGCTATATGTATGTATTAAAGCTTTTTATGTTATTCAATGCTAATATTTTAATAGATTTCCTAAATTAGTATTAATTATACATTTAACTGTTCTCATAAAATTAGGTTTATACATTTTATACAGACTTAGTCTGTATCATAGTGTTTTCCTGTAATTTTTGTAAGAGACACTTCTGAAGAAAAAGTACAGTGCACTTCTGCATATTTTATGACCCTGTTTTATTTTTTACAAACAAATTTAACATAATACTTGTGTAATGACCCCCCCCCTTCACTCACTGCTCATAACTGTTTTTTTTAAGTATACTGTATATAGTAACAATGGATGTTTTCAATAAGAGGTGGTACTGCCATTTTTATCTATAACTACAGCTATTGTGCTTTATGGTACTTGTATAATTTTGTATATCCAAATAGAGTTGTATATCCAAATATGTTTTATAGAGCACATAAGTCAGGAGAGCCTTGTTTTATAGTAATTTTTCAAACATTTTAGCTTGCAGTGTTAAAACCAATTAGGATGTGAATTGCTGTTTATGCACATACATTTTATTTTAGCAAGCGAGATATTAATAGTGATTTTGAATTTCACAGAAAATTCCTGACCATGTGGTACCATCATATTTCTTCTATCCTTTTCCATTTCGAAAACTTGTTGGGAAACAAAGTAGTATTATAACCATGTAAGTATTGAAATTGAAACATAATTTGTAATGCTGTAATAGCATGAACATTGAAGCAATGGTAGTTATCAATTGATTACATGTAGGTGCAGTTACATGTGTAAAACTAAAACAGTATCCTAAATTGAAAGAGGAAAAAAAAGTATTTTAATCACTGAAATTTAAAAAAAAAAGTGCTATCTAAAATATGGGCAATGAAAAACATAAAAAATGTTTTTAATGAATAATCAACCTTTAACTACAAGTTTTAATATTGCCAAAACATGCAGAGTAATTACAATTTGTAATTTTTAATTGATTATTCATCAAAAAAATATGTTGTTTTTTATGTTTCATTGAATTTATGAACAAGTCAGCCACTACTTAAATTTCAATTTAAATATATTTCCTTGTTATAACTGATCACAAATTGTAATAAGAAATTAGTGAATGTTTCCTATTGACATATACAATATTCTTTGTAATATCTTTTTTGATGTTTATAGAATTATATAAATTGTAAAAATTTCAGTGATTTTAAACAAGAAAAATTAAACAAACTTTTGTTATTGTTTTATAACTTTCTAGATGTGTTTTCTATGTTAATTTATGTGGTATACTATTAAGAAGATGTATGTTTTTATTTGGATTGTATTAGATTCTCAATATGGAACACTATGATGGGGACTTCTTTATTGAGTATGCCATGGGCAGTCCAACAAGTGAGTACAATTTAATCAAAGTAACAAAGTAAAAGAAGAATAAAAATCTTGTGATACTTGCTCTTCACGTGCCAAAATGCTAACTGATAAAGAAAGTACATGTTACATTTCAATTAAGATAGAAACTGTTCTAACAAACTGATTTTGAGGCTGTTGTTCCTTAGTTAACCCCATTATAACTGCTGTGCATCTTTTTGGTGTTGAGTGCATAGTAGTTTACCAACTTGCAAAATTTAACTCTCTCATTGGCATGGGCACATATATGGGACATATTACAAAAATTAATTTTAAGCGCAGATGTTATATTAAGTAAATGTTTTGTGAAATAGGTATGTAGTAAAATTTTAAAAAGTTAAAATTTTGCATATTAATTTGCAAATTTTTGAAAATAAGTATACAGATAATTGTTTTAATTGACATTTCTTACAGTCTTAGAGTATAATCATTTTTGAAATATTTTTTTCTCAACAAATTCTTAATATGGCATGTAATAAGCAAGAGATAAATATAAACCATACAACATCACATATGTTTCTGTGTGTATCTAAAAATAAACCTAGCAGTAGGAGAGTTTTTTATCTATGAATATGGCAGTGAAAGAATTAATTAAAAAAAAAAGATAATTCTAATTATTTCAAGTTTTTTACTAAAAATATTTTATAACTGATATTTTATAATATACAACATTTGTTTAGGATATTTGACAAAGAAAAAATGTTACAGCTTTAATTTCTGGCTTGTTGATATTTTAAATACTTGAAGTTCCCATAGGAGTGAACAGAGGATCCTTTTTAGGAGTTTACAATACTTAGGAATAAACAACAGATCTAAAAAATTTTTTACAAATTCTTTTGATGTTTTCTTCATTCCTGAAAATAGTTTTGTGTTATATTATATCTGCTTGACAGCTATAAGAATATTCGTTTATCACAAGACATGTGGAAGTTTAGTTAGGTTGAGCAGCTATTATAAGTGATGAAAAACAGTTTACATTGTACATGATATAAATCCTTTTTTCTATTGACTATTATCTTTGAGTTTATTATATTCAAACAGCATATGCAAATAAAAGAAATTATTTATTGAAAACAAACCATATTTATTAAATACAAATTCAACTTAACCAAAAGTAGTGTTGGCAAAATCTCACATTAGCTAGCCTGACAAAGGTAGTAGTGATGCCATTTTGATAGGTAAGTAGTTACCATATTTTGTTAGTTTGTTGTGTGTTTTGTATGATTTACAGCTGGAACTGGTGACTGCTTCAAATCAGGAAAATAAAGTATTAAAAGAAATACATCAATGAATATGAGACAAGTTGACACTACAGATATATTAAGTGGAACTTACTGATCAATCATGAAAACAAAATTGAAACTGTATATGAATATTTGCATGTTCTTGTAACAAAATTGTGAAAGTTCACAACTTAAAAAATGATACAAATAGTAAATCATAAACTAGATACTATCTAGAAATTTGTACTAAATTTCATGCCATTTAATATAGTATTTCTACTGTGAGAAGGAAAAACTTCAGGGGATATCAGTGACACCCCTATGAAGGCTTAATGGAATATATTTTTTATCTCATTTCACAGAAAATTTACCTGTGTTACAATTTTAAATATGTACTGTGATGGTTTTACAGACTCGTATTTGCTAATTTTGAAAGAGAACCTTTACCTTACTATCATTTTGGGTTTTCTTAGAGGATTAGCAAGAGGGAGACATTAAAAATCTATTTTATTAAAGCAACTGCTGTGAGAAGCTGCTTTGTTTTATGTATTTGGTTTAAGGTTATTTGGTATAAGGCAAATTTGTGTAGGTACTGATAGTATTTCAACATAAAAAAGAACAAAAATATTATATATATTAACCACCAAATAAGGCCAAACCAACAAAAAGCAAAAGAACAATGAAAGGAAAAAGGAAGGAAAAACAACAAAAAATCAAAATATTAACACATGCAGAGTTACAGGAGACAAGTTATAACGTGGAGGTGTATAGGATGTATCCTAGAGGTATCTCCAGAAGAAAGTTCTACTTATAAGTAGGGGGGTGCAACATTTATTAAATTTAACCTTTTACCCTCTCTTAATGAACAGCTCAAAGGGTGAATGTTACGTCATTTTAGAGTGTTATTTTCAAAAGTTAGTTAATCAACTTTATTATTATTGTATGTCAGTTAAATTAGCTTCACAATGTAGTTTATTACTCAAATGTTAATATAATATATGTTTTAATTTCTTAATTCAAAAAAGAAAATTTTAAAAATGGTAAATATGCTTTTTTATGTGTTATGTGGCATGTCTTTCTGCTCAATTTACATTTTATTATGCCTACTATACAATATCTGTAGTGGTTAACGAATTAGAAACTGAAACCTCGGACATTTACAAGCTAGAATTTAAAATAATAGCCTCACACATTTTTGATTTGCTATGATATCAATATATTTTACTAACTTGTGAGGGTAGACCTACCTACTGCTCCATTTCCAAAAGAGTATTACCTTCTCTCACCCAAAACTTTTTCGACCTTGATTTTCCCTTTAAGCATTGCTAACAAAATGTTCACTAAAAGTGCACAAATTTATTATACACCTTTATTTTCGAGCCATTTCAGAATATGTGCATATTATGTAACTACCATACACCAATCATATTGCACCATCTATACTGGTGCAGGTAGCTCCCTTTATTAATATAGCACAATCCTCACTTTCTTTATTGGCATTACAGTGTATATATGTATGTGTACTTCACTCCATGTGCTTGCTTTTTTGTTGTGAATGCATTTTAGTCCTTCACCAGTTTAAACTTAGTGTTTGTTTTAAAATTAAAATTTTGTTTTTTGTAGAATTATTCCATAATTTGAAATATGAATTTAAATTTTATGGTGACAGATGATGAAGTTCCCACCAACATTGAGGATAGTAATATCACTAATCCCCAGTCTGAGGAAGAATTTATTCAGGGTGAGGATAATTTGGATTCTATTTTTCCATCCCCAGTTTTTTGGTCAATCACATAATGCTGACGATCAGGAAAGTTTGCTGACCTCTCTGTTCCTAAAACCTTATTGATCAGGTATGTCAAATTTTAAATATTTCACCCTATTGGGTGAAGAACCTCCTCCCTCACCCGTAATTTGAGTTCATGCTCAACATTTTGCTGATCAGTTGCAGGTATGCCCCATTTTCTTTGCGTAACCAATATCCTTTCACTTACCAGTAGGCCTTAAATCCTTTTTTGGATTCTCAATGTCTGGACCCTCCCTTTTCCCTGTGGGGCTTGAATCTGGGGGCTCTGGTCCACTTTTGTAGGATTCATCTTTCCCTGACCAACCACCCATTTGCGTATTATTTTCTCATTACAGTAGTTGTCTCAAGCCTTTTGCCAGACACCTGATCAATTTTCTCATGACCGTAGGACCCCTACTGTGGTCTACTCTGCATTTTCTCTCAACACCTGGTTATTACGGTGTTGGGATTTGCTGGGGAGAGATGTATTACTTGAGGGGGTGCATCTCCCCCTGTCTTCTTTGAGGGATCTTCGTCAGGCCCCTATTTCTGAGTGAAACAGTTTTTGGGTCATTGCTTGAGTCTTTGGAGTCTAGGTTTTATGTTGTGAGGCTACATTCCTCCTTGGCCTCCCTGACATCTCATTTGCTTTATCTAGCTGTTCCCGCCCAAGCTTCACCAGTTCGAGTTCCCCATGCCATTTCTTCCTCTCCCCATCCCATACCCTATTCCAGGCATTTCTGCCCCTACATTTGTTTTCCCCTTCCTGTTCCTCCAGGAGTCAGCAGTGTAGGTGACAAAATGTATTTTCCAGGGTAGGTGGGTCCTGGTTGCAACTGTTTGCCATATCTTCATGACAGATCTGTGGGTCCTGTCAGAGGGTCTTTGTCTTCAGTTCAGGTTCCCCCACCCCCTGTCCTATTCCCCAGTTTTTTCCCTCCTCCTCATGATTGTGCCTCATCCAGTCGCCGAGTCAGTTTGGGACCTCCTACACAAAGGAGCTATTGAACAGGTCATGCCCACTCATCTGTGATTTTACTCCCATCTATTTGTTGTCCCCAAAAAGAAGGGAGATTGGAGACCCATTATAGATCTGTCCTTGCTGAATACCTTTCTGGAGACACTTTGGTTAACCATGGAGTCCTACTTATCCCTTTGGTGGGTTTTTTCTAGATGACAAAGGTTGATGTGACAGACACCTATTTTCATATTCCCACAGCTCCAATGTCACGTAATTTTCTTCAGTTCATCCAGATGAGGGCTGTGTTTTTCAGTTCCGTGCACTGCAATTTGGTCTGGCTTCGGCTCCTTATGAGTTATGTCAAGTGGTTCACTCGTTTGCTCATTATATTCACTTACTGGGTCTTTGGACTCATCATTACATGGATGACTGGCTTCTGCTTGCCTCTTCCCAGGCCCAGTCAGTCTCTCACACCTGATTACTTTTTTGAGAAGCTGCTCGGATGGGGTTTCTTATCATGTTGGAGAAGTACCTTCTAACCCATACACAATATCTTATTCATTTAGGGGTTATCTTCAATTCCTATCTCTCTGGGGCCCAGCCTTCTCCACTTTGGCTCAGGGATATGGAGCAAGAAGTCATAAAGCACTAGATTCATCTTCTCTCATTGCACGAGAGGTTCTATCTTTTTTGGGGACATGGGCTTCCTTGGAAGTTCTCATTCCTTTGGGTCAAGCACACATGCATTTTCATTCAGTGGATGCTTATTGACCAGTGGAACCTCTCTCACAATCTCTTAGATCATCTTATCACCCACCCTCCTGGGATCAGGACTGACCTTGCATGATGGCTCGACAGGGAAATGACCATGATGGGGGTTCCCATTCTTCTGCCTCATCCTAATGCTTCTTTGGTAAGTTGGGGATCTTCCTTCGAATCCAAGGAGATTTCAGGGGCAGTGCTCAGTCGTGGAAACTACATTTCTTATCAATCTCCTTGAACTTTTGGCTGTTCATTGTGCTATGGGGGTGGGTGGTGATGGTTCATTCTAACAGTTCCACTGTTGTCTGCTATATCACCAAACAAGGGGGGAACCAAGTCCTAGTTCTGGTGTTTTCAGACACTCGACCTCCTGTATTGGGCCCACGATTACAATTCAACCAACTTAGCATGTCATGTTCCCAGAATTATGAATCTGGTGGCTGACCACTTGTCTCGTTCCAACCAAGTTCTACCTATGAAGTGGTCCCTTCATCCTCAAGTATTTCAGTGGGTGTGTTCTTGCCTAGGAACACCACATATAGATGTATTTGCCACTCACAAGAATGTCAAACTACCTTCCTCCTGTTCCACACCCCTCAGCTCTGGGAGTGGATGTGTTCAGTCAGAATTGGAAGGGCCTTCATCTATATGCTTACCCTTTTCTCAGACTAATATCCAGGATCAATTCCATCGTCCAGACCACTCCTTGGTGTGTTTTGCTTTATGCTCTGTATTGGTCAGCTCGGATGTGGTTCCCTTTGCTCTGGCCTTTACTGGAGTAGCAGCCCATTCCCTTACCTCTGTCTAGGTTGCTCCTCCAATAACCATGATCAGATATATTTCATCCAGACATTACCATCAAACTCCATCTTCATGTGTGGCTTGTGTTCAGTCCCTCGCCTCAGCTCAGGGTCTCACTCCTCATGTAGTGTCTTTCCTTACCCATACCATTCGGCCTTCCTAATTGTCTGTGTACCAGAGACATTTTCTACCTTCAAACGGTGGTCTTTTTGCCTTGGCTTTTGTCTTTCCCATACTTCTGTTCCAATTCTTTACCTGATTGTTTGATTAGGGTTTGTCTGTGTCAATGGTTGCTAGTTATCAGGCTGCTCTGTCACAAACATTCAGTTTCTTATGATTCTGTAAAGCTTTCGCCTCTCTGATTATTCCCCTCCTTTTGTGTTTCTTTCATCTTTTGTTCTTCATGTCCTGTCTGGTTTTCTCTTTCAACCCATTGCTTTGTGTTCCTTGTACCATCTTTTCCGTAGGACCTATTTTCTTCTCCTCCTGGCATGTGGTCATTGTCATTCTGATTTTTATGCCATTATAGTTTGCCATATCCTTTACTTTTCCTATTATGTTATCCTTTATCTTGATCGGGCCACCCTTTCTAAGACAGCTGCTGTGCATAAAGGTTGTTTTGGCTTTTCTCTCATTTCCTTACCATCTGTTTTCCACCTGTACTCACGTTCGAATCCTGATCATCTTTTCCATCCTGTGCATTCCCTGCTTTGTTGTGTGTCTCATACTGCTTCCTTTCATGGCTCCTGTTCTCACCTATATATTCCCTGGAATTCCTCTGTTTCCTGGGATGTCTCTCCTGTTACCCTTACTAAATGGATTCGGCAACTCACACAGCTAGCATATTTTGACTTTTCCATAGAAGGTCGTCAGCTGCACAGTGTTTCATCCTACCAAATCTGTCTTTTAACTATGGCCTTAGCTGCTCAAATCCGTAGACCTTTGGTGGAGATTATTCTAGTAGGTATGTAGCTGGCTCCTAATACATTCATAGCACACTATCTGCATGATTTGGCAGTATCTTCCTCGATTGTGTATCGTCTTCCTCTTCTGGCAGTTCTCCGTGTGTCTGTTCACCTTTGACTAGAGTAAGTTGACCTGTTAATGATTTCTACCTTTTTTTCAGTTGATATACATCATATTTCAGGATCCCACTTAGTGGTGGGTATTGCCTGGTCAGGTATGCTGTATATTAGATCTTTGCATTACATCTGTATATTTATAAACACTCACTGTAGAGATGGGGGTGTTTCTGTAAGACCACTGGATGCTTTTCCAGTGGTATGTGCAAAAGTGTTAGGACAGAGTAAAAAATTAGATTTCATGCTACTTTCAAAGAATAATGGAAGGTAAATCACAGTTGAAACATCAAAATTTTATTAATCTTCATATTTAGTACAACAGAAACTGGGTGGAAGTGCTTGAGTTCAGCAAACAGTTAATATTTTATGTTTCTCCTTTTTTTGCTTTAATAACTGCAGACAGTCTTTCAGGCATTGTTGCAACATATTTAATCAAAGTGTCCTTTGGGATTTTACTCCAAATGTCTCTAATACACTCGCATAAAATTTCTTTGGAAGTAACTTTTGAGTTGTCAAGTTTTTGATCTATCAATTCCCAGATCTGCTCAATTGGGTTGAGATTGGGGCTCTATGGGAGTCATTGCATCATTTAAATGACTCCAGCAGCTTCTTCCTTAGCTAAGTAATTTCTGCAAAGGTTGGATGAGTGTTAGGGGTCATTATCTTCTTGGTATTGCAATCCTTTACCAATAATACACAAATCACTTGGCATACCATGACAGATCAGTATTTAATGGTACCTGCACTGGTCTATTATTCCATCTAATTTGCAAATATCTCCCGT
Source organism: Limulus polyphemus (assembly GCF_000517525.1). NCBI lineage: Eukaryota > Metazoa > Arthropoda > Merostomata > Xiphosura > Limulidae > Limulus > Limulus polyphemus. The sequence continues at coordinate 500,650 of NW_013666041.1, forward strand.
TGCCTCTGCAGAAAAACACCCCCAAACTATCACACTACCTTTCATGGTAGGTGCTATGCCTTAAGGTAAGTATATTTCACATTTCTTCTACTGGATGTATAACCTATGCTTTGAACCAGATATTTCAAACTTGGACTCATCCATCCATAACACCCTTTTCTAATCATCAACAATTAAGTTTTTGTACTTTTTAGCAAATTTCAGTTTCTTGACAATATTTGGAGATCGAAGTAAAGTTTTTTTAACTGCTACATGACCAAATATTCCATTCTTGTTGAATCTCCTGGATACTGTAGATCTGGACACATTTCTGTCATTTGGTACATGGTCGTTTATCTCATGCTTGAGATCATTGGCAGTCTTCCTTCTGTCCCAAAGGCTGTGTAAACAAAGATACTTAACATCATTATCATGGAGTTTAGGTATTCTGCCTCTTCCTTTCCTATTTTCAAACTTACCCATCTCAGTCTCATGATCTAGGGTATACTTAACAGTGTTTGGGGATCATTTCAAGTCTGCAACAGTTTGTTGGAGAGTCCAACCAGCATCATGCTTTTATGTGGACTCTCTGTTCTACTGACAATTCTCCCGTGGCATGACAACAAAACTTAATATATACTGTTGAATGCTGTTTTTATCAAGGTTTATTTGCAGAGTGCTATTAAATTGATTTCTTTTAGCATATACCTGTACCATGTGCAAGCTCCTTGCTAGCTTCTTTCTATATAGTTAAGACACTGCATGGGGTACCATGATAGTTATTTCAGACTCTAAGTTTGATCAGTATGTTAATTCAAGCAGAACCCTTATGACATGCCCTTGGTACAAATGTATGGGAATTCGAAAGAATGATAAGTATTCTCACCCTGGCTCAATCGATTGTCAACAGGGATCAGTGAAGCATTACCATAGTGTTGAAATTTACATTCTAACATGGCATGGAAGAATTAGCCCCATAAAATGGAAAGAATGGCAAAATATTCTCTTGTACTAACACTTTTGCACAGTACTGTATATCAAACTTTTATTATCAATGTATTTTATATAACAGACTTTCACTTGTGGATTTCACGAGTAAAGCAAATGGGGATATTTGCCCATCCCCACTGACTCATGATTCTTACAATCTGGGTATTTCTGCTTTTCAAAATAGGAACTTGGAGACACCCAATGGACAGTCTCCAGTGTGTCAATTCTCCGAACTTTCCAATGCATATTCTTCCCCCATTTACTCTTCTAGTGGAGCACGGGAGTCCTTACCATTCCAGTTCCCAGCTGCTGGAGTGGTGAACCATGGAGGTTTCCTCCTGAGTGGGGTGTACAGTGAGAGAAATCAAACTTGTAATTTACAAGTACCCATTCAGCAAAAAGAAGGCTGTCATTGTTATAGTTATTGAATATGCAATAACATACTATTCTGGTTCCAAGGCACTTCCCCCGGATGTTTTGCCTAGGGTATTTGTACTTGTTGATCATAATATACATGCTTATGAATGGTGCTTCTGCTGGGTGTTTCTGACTGGTTGGACTGCATTTGACTCAATAGAATCTCAAGGCAATTGCCCTGGATGTTTTTGCCTGGAAGGATTGCAATTGGCCTAATCCTATATATATATATTCAATTTGCTTCCCCTGAGTTTTACCTGGACTGACTGCACTTGTTGATCCCTGTATCTTATACAAGGTACTTCTACTGGATGTTTTCTGCCCAGATGAACCACACTTGGCGTAATCTGACATATCCTAAGGTGCTTCCCCTGGATGTTTCTTACCTGGACAGACCTCACTTGGCCATAATATTATATACCCAAGGCACTTCCTTTGGATGTCTTTTGCCCAGGCAGACCTCACTTATGCAAGGCACTTCCACTGTTGTTTTTGTCCAGATGGACTGCACTTGGCATAATCTGATGTATCCCAAGATGCTTCCCCCTGAATGTGTTTTGTCTATGCACTCAACCTATTCATACACAATTTCTGGTCGTTTAGCCCTAACCACTTATGCCTATATCACATACTATCCACATACCTATGTGGATCACTCTTGTTGCTAATAATTACCTCAAAAAGACATCAGTGGACTTGCTCCAGTGTGCCCCAGGACTCTTCACTTGGCACATATTTCTTTGGGCTTGTTGTCAATTACATACTAGACATTTCATGTGTCCACTCTATGCTGATTCATGTCGTAGTTATACTGCACTTCTCCAAAGCAAAGTGCTGTGGATCTTTTCCTTGAGTATATGGTGCCTGCCTCATACATTCTGTCCTATATATAGTATGGCTTCCTTACTGGGTGAGGAGCATACCTGTTCCAGAAGTAGTGCTGTACCCCAAAGGTGTGCTTTAATTTATTTTCAGGCAGTTGTTATCTACTTATTTGAATATTGTCACACCTTCACTGGCCCCTCCACCTTTTCAGTGTGGGATTCTATCTTTGAGTGATGGAAGGTAGTACTGTTTTGGAAGTTAACATTTTCCTACACTGAAAATATGTTTCTGACAGGTACTTGCCTCTTTCCCCCTTCCTCCCCAATGATATGCCAGTGTTTTAGTTTGTAACTGCCAATTCTTGAAAGTGAGGATTGTGCTAGAATAGTAGAGAAGTTACCTGCACTTGTATATGTGGTGCAATATGATGGGTGGAGGGTAGTCACATGACTTGCACATGTTCTGAAATGGTGCAAAAATAAAGTGGTATAATAGACTGGTGTGCTATTAGTGAAAAATGTTTTAGTAATGCTTAGAGGGCAAACCAAGCTTGAGATAGCTATAGTGGAGGTAAGTACTGATCTGAAATACATTTTCAGTGTAGGAAAACGTTAACTTTTGTAAAACATCTTGTCTATTCATGCCTATTTTTTTAAGTAGATGTTCATAGCCAATAGAAAGATCACATTCTAAACTACATAAATATGACAGTCGTTTGTAATTGATTTGAATGGGAAACTTGTAATTTGAAGTGTTGAAATCTGTTGAGAAAGTTATTGCTCTTAACAGAAATGAGATTTTTTAACTCGCATATAGCTTAGTTAGAAAGCCAAGTAAATTAATGGTTTATGTGTACCAGTATAGTAATTTGATAATATTTTGATTTTCTAAAATGCATCTCTGAAATCTACAAAAATTAATTTGCCTTACCTTCCACTTGAGAGAATAAATGAAGATTATGGTGAGGCTTAGCAAATACAATGTGCTAGTACAAATTAATTTTGTATTATAGTAAGCACTAGAAATCATTGTTTTCATATATATTTGTTATTGTTTTGTGTTTTAAGAAAAACAACTACGTATTTTTGAGTAAATAAACACTTGCATACTTTGTATACCTATACTGCTAAATTCCAACAATCCTAAGAGGATAATTAACATCCAAATATCTACCAAGTTTATTGGATTGGCCTAGACTATGTAGAGAGTCGTATCATAAAAATTTTATTGTACTTTTGTTACTTTAGACAATTCTCGTTGCAACCATTGTAATATCAACAAGCCAATAAATCCCCTTTCACTGTGTTTTTGAAGCTGGGATTATGATAAACTGTATGGGAAAGTTATGGTAATTGCACCACATGAGCTTATTTGCTATTGACAGTGTCGTATAAACATTCTAATGACAGGACTGTTGATTCATTGCTTTTTGATTAGCAGGTTTCTACTTCAGCTGCTAACAGTAAAATAAATGTGAAAAGGTTAGAAGTAGAAACTCTCAGGAGAAGTACTTTGGAACTTCATGTCCAGTACTAAAACAGCCTTTAAAGTTTTATGTGGTCAAATTCACCAACCCTGTAGAGAGAAAATAGCAGATAAAATATGAAGTTTTTTGGAGAAAAAAAAGTTTGTCAGTTATGTAAGAGGTTTTAGAGATTATGCAAATGAAATTTGAAAATTTTCAGATGAGCAAAAATACTTAATTGTAAATTCAGGTTTTTGTCTACAAATACTTATTATGTTTGTTAAAAGTTATAGTATTGAAACTCTGATTGTCACATGATCACTGTAATTCATTGAATCAGTGGATAAAGAGTTAAAAAAATACCAGTTTCACCATTCTTATAACAAAGATGTTATAGAAAAATAAAGAAAATATATTATTGATCATTGGTGTGTGTGATCAAGCCCATAATACTCCACACCTCTATCATCTGTAACTGTCTGAAACTAATTGTGAGAATGTGGCTGCTTCATCAATTATTTTTTTTTATACTAACAATTAAGATAGGACTACTGAAGGTAATAAGAAAAATGTAATCTCTTGAAGTCGGCCTTCCAGCAAGAATGGTCAGTTAAAAAGCAGTAACTTACTTCCAGCAAGTAAACTGATAGAAGTATTCTTACCCTGTTCTTTTGCCATACTGGATTAATGCTACATAGAAAAGTAGTCTCTTAGTAGTATTCTTACCTAGTCTTCCTGCTGTGCTGGATTTGGTTTGGCCTTCTTTGTCAGTTATTAACCATATACTGAAATATCATAAATGGAAATAGCTGTTTGAACATATTTTCATTTTTTTTATTAATATAATAATTTTTGCCTAACTGGTATTGGTTCTTTATTGGATTAGTATACAGAACTTGAGCACATTATGTTAAAAATGGTTTTGAAGCCTCTCCTTGATGTTACAATCCACATAGCTATATCCATTCATGATCCAGCTGATAAATATATTGCCAATAGCCAAGAAATGAAGTACTTACTTTGGTCTTCTATTTCTTTTGTTATTGACTGTCAATGACACTTAACCCTACTTTTTATACTAATGATTCTACTGCACTAAATAATTTTTTATTTAATTAAATAATGCACCAAAGAACACCGAATAATAACATGCAAAAAGCAGACAATGTCCCATACCTATCATAAATTTTCTGGGTTTCTAAGTATGCAACAAGAGCTGTTAAAAATTCAGCTAAAGCATGTCTGTGCATCGTGTGGGAATAAAATTTGAACTGGAAGCAAAATTGACAATTCTTTGTTTCAGAAAACAATGTAGTATAATATGTCATTTGATAGATTAAAACCTTGGCTTTCTATTAGTTATAAGTAATATAGTATTAAATGTCAGAGAGAACTATTGACAACGTGACAAGTAGGTGTGGCAAGTGGGTCTGATTTTCTATTTTAGGGTGCTGTAACCAAATAAAATTGAAGGCTATAGAAATTATGCTTTGCCTGAGTGATAACATTATAATGAGTAATTTGTATTAAATGTTGTATTTCTTGGAGTGGTGGTAAATTAATTAGAAAAGAAGTTATACCTAGAGACCGAATGTTACAATTCTCACACTAAGAGAAATTGAGGATTTTTTTAAATATTGCTTTGTAACATTAAGAACTTAAAACTTAAATAATGTTCAAATTTGGATTATTAAATACGTTTTTATGCCAAGTTTATTTATATACCATGAAAATAAAGTAGTTTAATTAAATTTTAAATGTTACTCACTAAAACCTCCAAACATCGCACAAAATGCTGCCCATTTTGAAGGAGTTAAAAGATGCTACACTTTGCTTACTATGGTTGGTGTGTGACTTGTTGCAGGTCTTTTTCTGTATGGTCTTGGTTACCTGAGTTGATTCATATTCCTTTGTTTTTCAATGCCATTAATTAAAACAAATATCCCATCTTCAAAATTCTAAATCCCCAATCTGAACACATCTTTATGATCTGAGTGTATGAATATTTTGTGTTGGAGAGGGCTGTTGCTTACCCTTCTCAAAAGCAATTAATTTTTGATGGCATCATACTACCTATGGAACACCAAAAATTTCAAAATGTTCTGATAGATTTGTTCAACCATTACTTCATATTGGTTTTGGTTATCAAGTAACTTGCTGATTTGCATTTTCAAAATTTAATATAATGTATTTGGCTCTCTGTATTTGATCTAAAAATAAGAAAACATGTAAATGGTTTCTTAATGAAATCGTGAAGAATATATATTCTCTAAAAGAAATAAACTTGTACATAGAATGACTGTTTTACTTTATGAAAGGATGCAATTTATTAAGATATTTGAACAAATATGATAGTTTTATTAATTTTTGAAAAGTGGATTTGTGGCATCAGTCAGTACTTAATATATCTTTTTTTTTTTTTTCTTTCTATCTTTAGGCTGGATTTGCATTTGCCCTTGTGATAATACTGGTAATGTGTGGTATATGTTTATATACTGCTTTAAGAATAATCAGGATGCCAGAATTGGTTGGTGGGTATTTTAAAACCAATTATATGAGAAAATATTACTTTAACATTTTTCGTAGTCCAGGCTTGTTTTGCATGAATGTTGCACATTTCACATGTAAATTGACTGGTTACAATTTTATTTTTAGGCTAATTTTAATGCTGTATCCTAGTTCAAAATACTACAGAAATATTTTTTATAGTTTCATGTAGATAACTATAGCTTAATGAAAGACAATCTTGATATATTGAACATAAAATTCCCTATCCCTACCATGATCAGTTATCACCTTTCAAATGTTGAATGCGCATCTGCATATAAAATTTAAATATCTAAATAAAAAACTAACTCTATTTCAATAGTTTTTTTTACTAAAAAATATTTTAGTATTGATATTTTGTAATTTTGTAACACCTCTTTAGTGCATTTTGCAAAGAAAAAAGTTCCAATTTTCATTTCTGTTCAACTCAGAGGAATTTTGCCTGTGAGCAACAGAGTTATAGTTTTTTTTATAATTTGTCTTCCCATCCCAAAATATAGGTTTATATTTGCTAAGAAACTATTTTCCCTTGAGAATATGAGAATTCATATCTTGGTGGTTAGGGTGCTCGACTCGCAATCTGTGGGACACGGGTTCAATTCCCTGTCACACCAAACATGCTCGCCCTTTCAGCCATGGGGCATTATAATGTGACGGTTAATCCTACTATTCGTTGGTAAAAGAGTAGCTCAAGGGTTGGCGGTGGGTGGTGATGACTAGCTGCCTTCTCACTAGTCTTACACTGCTAAATTAGGGACGGCTATCACAGATAACCCTCGTGTAGCTTTGCATGAAATCCATAACAAACTAAGAAACAAACACATCCTGTTTCTTTGTTTTTCATTCTCTGTTAGTGGTTTTATTACTATACCCAACCTGCCAAAGTAGTGTGGTTAGTGTCTGTGCCCTGTTATCCCCACTCTAAATAAAGTCACACACAGGCTTGTCCTGGGTCATAAAATTTGAAACTGATCGATTGGAAAATGAGAAGCAGAAGCAACAGAAGAGGAAAGGGAAAGAAGTCAACCCTTCTTTGTAACAACGTCTTCCTCTGAGCACTATCTGCCAGAGGTGTTCCAAACAGTGTAAATCTTGAATTGGGCTATTCAGTCACATGAGAACACATTCACCGTAGGAGATGTTGTCTTCTCTTGCAAAACACTGCCGATGGAAAATGAACTATAACCTTCATTGCCGCTCTTTTATGATGTCATAGCATGTGGTTTGAACAGTTACTAATGAAGCTCTACTTTGAAACTAGCTATAGACAGCATTTAATGGCAATTAGATAGGGCAAATTTGTGTAAAGTTGTTTCAGGAAGTTATTCTCTACCCAGAGCTTGTGGATGAACAGAGAAATTTAAAGGGGGAAATATAAAAGATTTTGGAACAAACCACAGATTCATACAGTTTCTTTAGATGTTTTCATTCCAGAAAATATTTTTGTGTTAAATTACGTCTTTTTCAAAGAAATTTTCTTGTATGATAAGACATTTGGTAAGTTAGTTAGGTTTAGCAAGTATGGTAGTGCAATGACAAAATATTAAGATGACTTGTATCTTATTGAATATCATTGTTAAGTGTATTATATTCAAAAACACACACAAGTAATAAAGATACTGTTATAAAAAAATTATATGAAAACAAGTTAAATGCATATTTTTTTTTTCTGCATTTCTCTTCATTTCTTCATTGTGGCTCGAAATCAAAGGTGTGTAAAAAAATAAAGCATATTCAGAATTACCCAATAGACCAACGCCATTCACATAGAGTTAAAAAAATTCCATTACAACTTTGAGCATTTGCTCAAAGTTTCCTTAGAAACTACCATCTCTGACCATGAAAACTAAATAAATGAATTTAAAGAACTTGTACATTTACATTTATTCGTTCAGTGAGCTCTAAACATGTCCAACAAATAATGACACATGGCTTAGATGAATTAATTCAAAGCAGTGATAGATGGGAGGAGCCTCACTGATGGGTGGAACAGCATTATATTTCAGCACATTCAAAATTTAGGTGGCTCACCTGCCGATATCTATAATTTGTGTTTCTCATTGATTGGGAAAGGGAGAAAACAGAGGCAAGGCAATTCACATGACACAGAAAATTGAAGTTTAAGAATTTATGTAAACATTTCCTTTTGAAATTAAGAAATTAATGCTTTGATAATGTAAGAATTTGAATTATAAATTATAATTTCTTTCAAAATTAACCCTTTAGCATTGGGTAGGTCTAAGTGTGCATGTCACAACCTTTTGCAGTGTAACATTCAGAGTTCGATTGAACATCTTTATTATCAATGTATATGAATAAACTTGGCATCAAAACATGGTTAATAAACTAAATTTTAATATTATGCAAGTTTTATGTTCTTAATTTTATAAGGAAATATTTTAAAAAGTCCACAATCTCCCCTAGTATAAGAACTGTGGCATTTGCTTTCCAGGTCTTCCTTCTTCTCTAATATATTTATCACCTCTCCAAGAAGAATGGAATTTAATGTAAATTACTTATTATAATAATGATATTACTTGGGAAAAGCATAATTTTTATACCCTTTAATCTTATTTGTTTATGGAGTCATAAATAAGTAAATCAGACCTACTTGCTCTACCAAACTGTCACATCCTCTCTTTCACAAATTGCCAATAGTTTTCTCTGATGTTTTATACTATATTAAGAAAGTTTTAATCTATCAAATGACATATTATATTTTACTTTGTTTTCTGAATAGAGAATTGTCTATTTTGCTACCAGTTCAAGTTTTATTCCCACAGGAAACATAAATGAGATTAGCAGAATTTCCACCAGCTCTTATCACATATCACTTAGAAAGCCAGACAAATCATGATAGTTATAGCACACTGTCTGCTTTTTACATGTTATTATTCTTTGTTTTAGGTGCAGTATTTAATTTTTTTAAAAAGTATTTAGTGTGGTAGTATCATTAGTATAAAAAAGTAGTCTTAAGTTTCACTGACAATCAACACCAAAGAAAAAAGAAGACCCAGGTGAGTACTATATTTATTGTTTTTCATGTGTATTCTTTATTTATTATTATAAAAGTAACTAAAATGTAAACAGTATAAACACGTTAGGTTATATTATGTTATACAAATTATAATAATAATAAAAATTCTTCACGAGTAGGGTAACGTGAGCTACATATTTGCCAAACGATTTGCAACTTGGGGGGGGGCAGTATTATTAGTCAGACACAGTTCAAAATGCAATAAAACAATAAAATTAAGTATAAAATGAATGTATACTTTTAGAAGCTTAAACTATTTATGATAAACAATTATGGTTTCCTGCTACAATTTGTAGTCATTTCAGAAAGAAAAAAGGGTTATTTAGTAGTATTTCCTTTTTTATGGTGGTTACGAGGTCAGTCAAATCAACTGACTCTGTATAGAGTTATGGTATAGAAAATAACAGATAGAATATAGTTTTTCTGAAAAAAAATTGATATTTATATAGAAGATTTTATGGATTAACAAATGAAATAGGCCCGGCATGGCCAGGTGATTTGAGTGCTTGACTTGCAATCTGAGGGTCACAGGTTCAAATCCCTGTCCCACCAAACATTCTCCCCCTATTCAATTGTGGGGGCATTATAATGTGATGGTCAATCTCACTATTTGTTGGTCAAAGAGTATCCCAAGAGTTGGCGGTGGGTGGTGATGACTAGCGGCCTTCCCTCTAGTCTTACATTGCTAACTTAGGGACGGCTAGCGCTGTTAGCCCTTTTGTAGCTTTGCACAAAATTCAAAACAAAAACAAATGAAATTTGGAAAGTTTCAGACAAAAAAAAGTGTTTTTAATTCAACATGAAAATCTCTTTGCATTCAGAGCCGTCAACAATCTTACACCATATAAATATGGGTACAATTTTAGTAAAATTAATTAAACTTAAAGCTTGCAAAACTTTATGAAGATTTATTGAATACTTTCAGAGTCAAAGCTTGTATACCACCATGTAACTGTGATGGTTTCAAGGTCATGTGAAGTACACAAGCCCATTGCAATAGGATTAAGAAATTAAAAGTTAAATGATATACAAATTTCAATTATAAACTATGTTTTGATGCCAAACTTATTGATTTAGTTTGATAATAAATCTGCTTAATTAAACTGACTCATCCATATGCATAAGAGGAATGTGGAAAATATCTGCAGTTAATTTGTTTTTAGAATAATTTTTAGGCCTACTGGTTTTTCAATATATCACCATAACTTTTAAAGTAATGTACTGAATATATAAATAGCATTTCATAATTCTTTTGTCTGTTATCCAACTCAACTGATGAGTTCTGGTGTTGAATGATAAGCTTATTGGGCAGTGACTTGTTGGAGAAAAAAAAGGTAGATCTGAAATGTTATTTTTTACACACACCTGATTTTGAACCACAATGGGCAAAAGAAAAAGAATATGGAAAATTAAAATCAAGATAAAACATGCAGTTAACTTGTTTTTCTAACAGTTTTGGCCTATTGGTTTTCCGATAGTTTACCAGCTTTTTGCATTTTAACCATAACTTTTAAAAGAACTTATTATTTATTGAAACAAATATATTGATGAATATCAATCAAGTTGAAACTAAGTGATTATATAAATAGTATTGTGTCACCTATATTGGCACAGCTAGCTCCCTCTGCTATTCGATTGGCAAAGTTTCATTTAGACGTTTTTTCACATGTGCCTACCATTTATAATTGTGTTTGCATTCAATTATTTCAAAGAAAAATTTTTTTGTTTGTATTTATTTCTGGTTACTGAATTATATGAGAACTTTGTATGAATTCGCAATTCAATGTATCAGCTACAGTAGTTACCTTTACAGTTGACAACGATACTGATACGACTTCCCAAGAATTAGGTTTGACTTTATCTGCAGAGGAGATACAGGTCTTAATTTGCAGAGAGCTAGATTCGTGTGTTTGGCCAGTAATTTCTTCTCATTTTCAACCTGATAATGTTGCTGAGGAAAAATACAATCAAGTAGAAGACAATTTGGACTCTCTTTTTTTCCAACACCTTCTTATTTTGGTCTGTCACACTCTACACCTCTTCAGGATATTTCACCTTCCATACCTTTTTTTTTACAGGTGTTTACTCAGGTCGATGTTTGATGCATATTGTTTTTCTGTATATTTGAGATGTGGGTGATTTATCTAGTTGTTTTTTTTTCCTGCTCCTGTTTCTATGCCTCCACAACTTTCACTTTGGTGGAGATTTGTTCTTTTCCTTTCTTCCTATTGCTTCTAGATCTTCCAGTGGATCTGTGGTAAGTTTTTGACTTGTACACTTCTTACCTGGTTGCAATACCTGTAGTAGGCACAGCTCAAGTGCTTTTTGTGTGGCTTTCTCCTTTTTACACATGGGAGAATTAAGTATTTCACATCATCAGTGCTCAGACTTTGGTAAGTTGGATATTTATGTGTCCTTTGATATCTAAGTTAATTTAGATTTATTTTGAGTTAGATATTGATCACTACTCTGTTTTCTAGATAATCTTAGTCGGATTACACGTTTGTTATTATTACATACTTTGTAGACTAGGTAAATTTCAATGGTTTGTCAGTTCAATATTAATGAGTACTTTGTTAACTAGGTATGTTTAGATAGTTTGTACTTTATATATCAATCCTTCTAGTAACATCTAATTCATTGTTCTATATGAATAATTTTTTTTATCATTGTTAAATATGTACCTTATAATCCTAATTTCCATCATTGTAAGACTCAATATTTTTGCATTGCTACATCACTGACATGTTTGTTTCTTTCCCGTTCATAGGGCTGAGCTTTATTTCAGTTACATTTCCTATGTTCTTGATACTAGAATCCAATTTTTTTCCTCATACTCTACAATAAGGGGTTCATCCCCACAGTACCCACATCATCGGTAGTTATTTATCATTAGAAGTAGAGTGTTCCAGTTTAGGGCACTACCATTTGGACTAACCTCAGCTCCTTATGTGTTTTGTCAGGTGGTAAGAACTTTTGTCTGTCATCTTCACTCAATGGGTCTTCATACTCATCATTACATGGATGACTGGCTCCTGCTCACTTTTTCCTCTTCACAAACCAGAGACCACACTAATCTGCTCCTACAAGAAGCAGCATGGGTGGGATTCCTGATAAGTATGGAGAAGTCTGTTCTTACTCCCACTCAATACCTTGTTCATTTGGGAGTTTTCTTTGATTCCAATCTCATTCAGGCCCAGCCTTCTTCTCTTCCTATTTGGGATGTGGAGCAAGCAGTCCACAAAGCCTTCACCTCATTCTGTCACAGCTTGAGAGGTTCTGTCTCTTTGCAGGAATGCAGGCTCTCTTGGAAACTCTCCTTCCCATAAGTCGAGTTCATATGCATTCCCTTCAGTGTACACTCCTCAATTAGTTTAACTTCTTCTCAGATCCCTTGGACCACCCTTTTACCCTTCTTTCCCCAATCAGGGCTGGCCTGGGTTGGAGGCTAGACAGGGATCAGACCATGGTGGGAGTTCTGCTTCCTCCACCTCATCCGAATTTATATCTGTTCATAGATGCATCAGGGTGCTTGCCTCGACACTTGGGTCGGTCAAGGAGTCTTCTTTTCTTATCAATATTCTTGAACTCTGCATGGGACACTTGTATCACCAAGGAAGAGTGTACCAATTCCAGGTTTCTGTGCTTTCATACTGAATCTTCTTTTCTGGGCCCACAGTCACCATGTGGTGGTCTTAGCTTGCTATGTTTCTGGTGCCTTGAATCTGGTTGTGATTTGTTTATCTCAACCCAACAAGATTCTCCTCACAGAGTGGTCCCTCGATCCACAGGCCTTTAAGTGGGTGTGTTATTAGCTGGGAACACCTCATATCCCACTGGAACACCAAAGTTCTTTCCTTTTGGTCTCATGTTCCACACCCGCTAGGAGTGGAAACATTCAAGATTGGAGGGATCATCACATCTATGCTTACCCTCTTACTTCACCCCTCTCCAAGTTTGGTTTTTTGTATTAGGTCATCAAGAAATTAATGACACTTTTTTTTAGATAATAAAACCCAAATAACTTGTATATCAAAACAAAACATTTATTAAATGAAATAGTCTCCATTCTTATTGATGATGCTTTTCCATCTTAAAATCAGGTTGTTAATGCCCTGATTAAAGAAATCATTTGGCTTTGAAGCAAAAAACATGTCAATGTCCTCTTTAACACCTTCCACATTTGCATATATTTTCTCATTAAGATGGTGTTGTAACTAATGAAAAAGATGGTAATCTGATGGTGTCATATCTGGAGAATATGGTTGGTGGGGGAGAATTTCCCAACCCAACTCCATAACCTTGTGTTGCGTCAAGTGTGCCACATGTTGACGTACATTGTCATGGAGAAGAAGAATACCTTTCAGATTGACGAGTAAAGGGTGTTTCTGGTTAAGGGCTTGATTTAAACGTTCCAGTTGCTGACTGTAGATCTCTGCATTAACAGTTTGCTGTGGATTCAGGTGTTCGAAATGAATTACTCCTTTGATGTCCCACAAAATGCAAAGCATCACTTTCTGTGGATGAGTCCAGGTTTTGGCGTCAGAAGTATTTTTTGTCTAGGACTGAGCCATTGTTTTTGGCATTTAATATTTGCATAGAAAATCCATTTTTCATTACCGGTGACAATTCTGTCCAAAAATGGTTCACGTGCATTACGCACCAGAAGAGATGAAGCAACATTCACACGTTGGAAACAATGATCATCGGAGAGTTTGTGAGGCACCCAAGCACTTTCTTTAAGGAGTTTTCCCATATTCCTTAGATGTTTATGTATTGTTTCATGAGAGACATGCAATTTGAGGGCCATTTCAGGAGTGTGTTTTCTTGGGTTAGACTCAACAAGAGTCTTCAGAGCATCAATATCAATTCTAACATCACAGTTTTTAAGGCTAAAGTCACCTGAACGAAATTTGCTGAACCATTGTTGACACTTATGAACATTCAAAACATTTCCATAATCTTCTTTGATATTCTTTGTGGCTATAGAAGTGTTGTTTCCCTTCTTGTATTCAAACAGCATTACATGCCGAATGTGTCTCGTCTTGTGCCATCACTATAAGGGATTAGAGTATACTAAACTTTACACATTATATAGTCTACACTAACGTGACATTTAGGTGGTTTGTTTAAATATTATGCATGATATACGTTTTATTGAGGGGGGGGGGTTAATGAAAGTGTTCCAAAATGCAACATTAATTTCTTGATGATGTAATACTTCTAGCTCCTATTGTGGTTTCAGGAGTTTGTCTGATTTTGGCTGCATGCTAATTTTCTCTTAATTTTCTTTTCTCGTAATTCTGGTTGCTTGACTGTTCACTTACTATTGGGGTTGATGAGTATTTGCAACTAACATGGTCTGCATGCCCTATCCACAATGTTTATGTTACTCTATATTCATTTTTATCTGATTGATCTTCAACCTCCTAATGTGAGGAGGAGTTATAGAACCTTGTCTGCCTGGTTAAGATTGAGTACGTACATAGCTAATTTGGTTTATATTTTACTATGAATTGCCTCTCTCAGAATGAATTACACTTGTGCACATTCTTTTTTTTTCTGCTCGTAATAGGTTCATTTCCTTCTTCCAGAACCAAAGGCATACCTTTTCTAGAAGTAGTGTGGTGCCCCAAATATATGCTTCGGTTCATCTCAGAGCACACCTGCTCATTCTTGGCAGTTACTTTCTGCTTGGTTTCAGTGTTGTTTGCCTCCTCGAGCCCCTCCAACTTTGCAGTATGTGATTCTAGCTTTGTGTGAATTTAGGTAAGACTGTTGTGCTGAGTGTGAAACTTTTTTTAGCAATGCTTAGAGGGCAGAAAGAAGATTGGGATAACTTTGTGTAACAAAAGGTAAGTACCTATCTGAAATACATTTTCAGTGTAAGAAAATGTTAACTTTTCACATTTTTCAAAATTATGTGTCACAAAAAAATGTATCATTTCACAACCTAAACAAAATTCTATAAATTTCAAATCAAATTATATGAATTTGCTTAAAACCAAGATATGATACTGTTTAGTAAGTTTATACTAAGCTCATGCAGTGTGGTTAAGTATTTCCACTATGAGAAGCAAAAAATCTGGTATGAGTAGTTAAATGTGTAACATTTAACTTTTAATCTCATATTTGCAAGTTTGAGATTAACAGTTTTGTTCTTTATTGAAAGAAGCTATAACAGGTAGGATGGAGTATATCAAAACATTTCCAACAACAAATCATTTGAATACAGATTAGGAATGGAGTCCTTAGCTGAACCTCAGTTGCTAGGAAATTGGATTGCATTAAAGTAAAAGTTAAATGTTTTCTTGTAATATGTAGGGTTTACCCAATTCAAGTTCATTTATACCATTTTAAAAAGTATAACTTGAAATTTTGTCTCTTATATAACTTTTAACTGTTATGAAAAAAGTTCCAGTATTTGGTATGTCTACTGAGTTGTGGAACAAAAGAACATTTGAAGTATAATTAAATTCTTCCTTGTGGAGTTGTGTATCAGAAGAATATTTGAAGTATAATCAACCTCTTTCTCTTTTTTGTTTTAGGTAATGCCACAGATGAACTGCTTGAATTTTCTGATGTTGCTCGACACTTTTTGGGGCGTTGGGCTGAATGGTTTAGTTTGTTTTTCTCTCTTCTCACACTTCTGGGCAGTGCTGTTGTTTATTGGGTATTGATGACAAACTTTTCCTACCATACTGTTTTATACCTTCATGGTAAGTTTTGCATGAATATACTTCAACATAAAGGTGTACATGACAAAAAAATGTTAAATTGTATTTATTTTTAAGCTTTGTATTTTTGTTATCTAAAAGTTAGATTAATTACAAGATAAGAAGTTTAATAAACTAGGAACTTTTTATATGCTAAAATTAATTGCTTTCTAATAACCATAATGTCTTCAAATACTAAAATTAATTGCTTTCTAATAGCCCATATATCTTTATATGCTAATATTGCTGCCTAATGACCAGAAGAATATTGTTATATGCTAAATTAATAGCTGCCTAATGCCATAAAAATAACTTTATATGCTAAAGTTAATTGCTGCCTAATGCCCATAAAAACACCTTTATATGCTAAAGTTAATTGCTGCCTAATGCCCATAAAACACCTTTATATGCTAAATTTAGCTGCTGCCTAATGCCCATAAAAACACCTTTATATGCTAAAGTTAGCTGCTGCCTAATGCCCATAAAAACACCTTTATATGCAAAGGTTAGCTGCTTCCTAATAACCAGAATATCTTTTTTTTGCTAAATTCTGTGATAATAACACCTTCACACACACATCCTCATTTCCTTGTGCTCATACATCTGCCAAAGAGATTTGCATGCCACTAACCTTGAAGCAACTTCCACCTAATTTCATGTGATTTAGTGTGAATTGTGCTACTGCATGAATAGTAGGGTGACACAGCTTCCTATAACTTCCCTTATGCACTTGAATTCTTAGAAACTTAATTATTTTCCCTGTCATTGTTTTGATCAGATATGTTTATTGAGATTTGCACTGTTAACCCAAACTTTGATTTTCGTCTTCTTTGGCTTTAGTTTCAAAAGCTTTAGTTTTTGTGAATTCTCAAATGAAGATGATTTCTACTTGGTCCTAAGAGTGTGATGTTATTCTTGCTTAGGCCTTATTTTTACTCTGGCTTTTGGTGGCTCATTGCAGCCATTATTGAACATTTTGTTGATTACCACCTGGTTAATAGGCCTCCTACTCTCAGATTTCTCTCTCTCTTCTTAGACGGGAGAATCATTTGGACTATGACATTCATCTGATTAGCTTTGGATGGTAACTTACGTTCATAAAATGACCTTAACCTTTCATTCTCTTTCTGGATTTCATACACAGGTGTTTTTCTTTTCCTATTTTTTGCATGTGTTCTTTATTATTTCCCATTTTCTTACTCCCTGAATTATGTTTCTTGGAGTTAACTTATCTTCTCTCCTTGCTTGCTCTTAAGAGTTATAATATTTTTTTCTGTAATAGCTTCTTTCTCATGCAAAATTGCTTCATCCCCCTTATGGTCATGACTCCTTCTGTACTGATTTGTAGACTCTCTTCCTTTCTTGATTTCTTACCATTTATACCTATTTGGCCAGCTTTTAGATCGGGCTCCTTACCTTCCCTTTCTGGTTCCCTAATGTGACATTTTTCTCTGTAATCCCCTCTTTTCCCTCAGTTTTAATTTCTTCTCCTTTGTCTATTTCATTGCTCCTCTTCACTTCTCATTTTCTTTTCACCTCCCTCTAACCCAATCTGTGGTTCTTTTCACCCAGTCTGAGGTTGGACATGGTCAATGTGTCAGACACCTTCCTACATGATATTCTCGACCCTTCCTACATTTATTTTCTATGTTTCATCTGTCTTTTTCCCATATTTCCTTGTACTCAGCATCAGCCCCTTTTGTATTCATCAGTATCGTGAAGGCCTTCGTTTGCCATATTCATGGCCCAGGGCTGATGTTCTAATTTCTGACTAATTTATTTTTCTTCTGTTTACCCATTCTTGGATGTTTTCACCTGACTCCCTTCATTTCCTGTGGCTACTTGGTTAGGAGGCTACTTATCTCAAGATTTAGGTCTTTTCTCATGGCTATTTCTTGTATGGTACTTTTGGACATCTTTCTTCTTTTCTTGTCTCAGACAAGTTCAGCTTTCCCCTCTTTGCCTGTGTGTTATGCCATTTTACATTTCTTATTCCTTTGGGGCATACATTCATGTATCTCCTCCTGTAGATCTTTTGGACCCATAATTTAATTTTTTCAGGTCCATTGTCCTCATTTTGTGAGCTTTTTCTCAAGGAACTATCATGGTGACCGAACTGTACCCATACTACTTCCTGCATTCCATTATTAACTCTCAAACCAGATCTCTCCCTTTTTTGATGTTTCCCTCTCTGATTAAGACATTTCTGTGGAGGGTAGGACTTCTGATCTTTCGATGCTGGATAAGCATTAATTCTACATCAATGTACTTGACATTCTCTGTTGGGCATTTTCCCATTCCTGTCCATTCTGCTGGATCACTTGATCATGTTCCAATAGGTCTCTTTCATGGTAGTTCTTTGCACCAACTGTCCATGAGGCATCAGTTTCAGGATTTGTTGCTTTTGGAAATTAGACATATACTTCCAGTCCATTCACATTAGGCTGGTTTACTTACCTGTCATTCGTTGGGGGCTTAATATTAGGTTGCTGACCGCCTTTCTTGGCCAGTCTGCATTCTACCTCCAGAGTGATATTCAAAACCCCATGTCTTTAGTGGGGTTTGCTCTGGGTTGGACATGCTACCCTACTCAATGCTGAGGTTCCTCTCTTGTAGTCCCCTCTTACTCATCCTTTTGCCATGTCTGTCGATTTTCTCAGCCAGGTCTGGTCTCACTTCTTTTTATATGCCTATTCCCCTATTTGCATTTTCCCTCTGGTCTTACACACTACTCTCCTTCATGGACCCTGTTGTTGGTGCCTCTTTCACCAGCTCAGTCTTGGTTTGTTTGACATTTGGACCCACCCCTTCCTCTTCCCAGTATATCCTCCTTTTCTTCCTCCTCATGCACCCCTTCTTTGTTGAGGATAACTTCCTACATGGAATTATGTGTGATCTATCACCTGTTGGGCCATACTTTCAGATTAAGTAGCTTTTTTTTTGTAATTTTCTTTTTGCCATTCCACTATATTTGTCCATCATTGGTCCTTCTACCACTCCTTTCCTCCTGACTGTCATACTGTGAACCATCTCTCTGCCTTTTTTTTACCTGACTGTTCATCAATGGCTTGTCAGTTTTTGCCTTTACTGGTTTAGAGGAGGTTTTTTTCATGACATTTGCCAGTACCACAAGGTGTTTCTTCTCCTGTCCTCTCTACTCTGTTCTCCTCTGCCCTCCTTATCCAACTCCTATGGCTTCTCACACTCTCTTCCACTACATTTCTGTACTTCTCTTTCAAAATCAAACTTTTCTTTCCTAGCTTTCACTCACTCAGGAGGTTAACTGTATTTCTCTCCTATCTCCCATCTCTTTCTCTCTTGCTTGTTTAGACCTGGTTTTGCCCCTGTGTCCTGTTTGGTGTACCTTTTCTTGGACCCTTTTTGAGGTCTCCATATTCATCTTTTCCTACCATGGGACTCCTTTTTTACCATGAACCTCTCTCCTTCTACTGTTACTGGATGGGTAAGTCATCTCCTACAGTTGATATCTTTGTCATGTTCACTTATTGTTTCACATTTTTTTAGATTTTATTTTTCACCTTTTCCATTCTCTTACATCTCTTCTTTGCAGGCCTTAGGACAAGCTTCTCCAGGCAGGTATGTGGATGTTCTCCACACATTTGTTTCCTCTTCTACACCTCTTGGCTGTTTTGTCTTCTGATGGTTTTTTGCTTCCATGGGTCATCATTCATCAGTCTTCTTTGGGAAGAATGCATGCTATTTCTCTTTCAGGATCCATTTTTCATTACATAGGATCCTACCAGGTAGTGTCTCCCAGAATACACTTACCCAAACTCTTCATAGAGTCAGGATAACAGAAAGCTCTCAAACCATCTGCACTAACTCTACCTGTATTCACTGCGAGATGGGGTGTTCTGCAAGATCACTTGAGGTATTCTCATGGTGTATGTAAATATATTTACATGTACCTATTCCATGGACTATCATCGCTCGGCTTTCTGGCTTTCAGAAATGGGGTTTTGCAGTCACCCATTGCACTCTTTCTGGAATTCAGGACCAGTGGGGATCAGATCTCTTTTTTTTTTTATTTAGTAGTACCAGTTCCTAGCTGCTGGGAAGGTGAACCTTGGAGAACCCTCACCAACTGGACTTGTACACTGGGGTGGTGTACAGTTGAGTACCAACATGGTGGGAAGTGAGGTGGAGTTGACACTGCCAGTGTAGTGCAGACCACTTATCATATACATAGTACCTGCCACTTGTGCCCTCCTCCTACAGCCTGAGTCTATTCAGTAGAGTTGAGGCAAGTACACACATTAAAACTATGCCCTCGTCCTGTAAACAGTGTCTGTTCAGTAGAGTCGATGTAAACACACAATATTCGAATCACAAAGGCATGACTACTGTGCTTTCCTCCCACAGCTGGAGTCTGTCCAGTAGAGTCTGGTAGAGTTGAGATGTGCATATATGGTACGGTATAAAAATGCCCAGTCGGTGACACACATTTACTATCCAAGTGCTTGTGTGCAAGTACTCAGGTTGTCATGTTACTGTTATGCCCCTCATTGTGACACATTGGGCTCACTTGCTCCTTCTTCTCTTCTTTTATGGGCGAAGAATATATCCTGGATGAGACGAGATTGTCTCCCTCAGGTGTGAGCCTATGAAGCCCCTGCCATTGGGTTTCCTTCAGGAGCTTTCTGAAGGAAGCTCCTCTTAAGTAACATTTGCCCCATCCTCCCTACCAATAAAACATAGGATTTGAGCTAAATTCTTTACAGAGGTGAATTATCATCTCAGAAGTTAAAATTTTCCTTACCTGAAAATGTATTTCCAATGGGTACCTCATCACAAGTTTCTACCCATCTTTCCCACTTCTGGTATTCATTTGTTTTCCTTGTCTTATCAAAGAATGAAGTTTCCATGAATGCAAGTGCATAGGGTGGAGTTATTGTGCATGGAGATGTTTCACCCTCCTATTGGTGGAGGGCTTTGTTGCATGATAATATCATAATGCAGTAGTGCAATTCATGCTAAATCACATGAAATTGGGTGGGAGTTGCCTCAAGGCTAGTGGCATGCAAATATCTTTGGCAGATGAGTGAGAGCAAGGAAGGTAGCTAAAGTGTGTGAAAAGGTGATTATTTATGGGAAATACATCTTAAGGTAAGGAAAATGTTAATGTTAATTGCTGCCTAATAACCTAAAGAATATCTTTATATGCCTTACTAACTTAATTGCTGCTGAATGATTAATCCTTAGGTTGCAATTGGAGTGACTTAATTTTTTTTGTTTTACCAAAAGAAGTTATTTTCTATATCTGACAACTGTATTATCAGTGTTAAAATAAAAATGAATAACAAACTTCTGTCAGTTTGAAATTTATGATTCTATATATGTGTAGTTTATGTAAATGGTTATTTTTTATTAAATTTATGTAATGCATATTGGTGTATATAAGACATTTTAATACTGGAAATAAATGATCTCAAAAGATATTTATTATTTTTCTTAAATTGGACACTCAATGTTTCACTCTACAGCTACTTCAAGAGCATTCTACTAAAACATAAACCTTAACTGACAGTACATAGCTTGAAAGCTTTGTCCTGCCAGTTACAGTTTCTGTTTTAGTAGAATGCTCCTGAAGAAGCTGTATAGTGAAATACTGAGTGTCCAATTAAAGGAAAAATAACAAATTTGTATGTTATAAGATAATTTATTTCTTGTATTGATTATTGATTTAGTTTGTTTTTTAAATAAAAGTCTCAATTTAAAATGCTATTGTCAGAATAGCATAAAAGACGTTAAATTTAAGAGTCTGAGTAATGGCTCTTGAACATGCTGTGTGTTTTATTAAAGAATCTGTAATGGTCATTAGTAAAGCAGAAAATATCTTTACAACTCTTATACAAAGAAGATATGATACAAATGTTGCATGTGAGATTTATTCAGATTGTCTTTGAAGTCATATCATTAAGATTGATTGTTATACCAAGTGTCATCATTATCTTTTTTTGAAATAATGTGGAAATTTCAAGATTTTTTTATTTTTCCGTTACAAAATATAGAATTGGTTACAGGAGCTTATGGGGTACCAGGTAATACAAATTCAAGTGACTCTGATTGTAAGTATTATTTAAAGTATTTTTCTAAACCACTTGTTTATTCTTATTATTTAAGAGGTGCTATAGACTGTAGATAGTGTATGTTATTAAAGTTTTAGTTTGATACAAAGTTCAAAATAAATTGTATACAATCTACCTCATTGGGATTAGTAGTAATAGGTTAATGTGTATGAATTGTGTAATGAGTGTCATCTGTTTAGTAAAACACTTAAAAAATATTACTCAGAAAACGTACAAAATTCTTTTGTTTTAGGAAACTTCCTGTGCAATGAATGAATTTTATATTACCAGATGACCATGAACACCTAAGTACATGTCTTTAGTCTGTGTTTAACACTTTTGCATCTATCTGTTGAGCAATTTAATTCAGGGAATAAAAATTCAAGGAAGCAGTGAGACTAAAAACAATTTAAAAACTCTATAAAAGAGTTTTGAAAGTGTTATCAGTACTTGCAGTATATGTTTTCTTTGTAGTGACTCTGATACATAATTTTCTGTTTATAAATGAAGATCATCAACTTACTGTAACTGTATCAAAAGGATATATAAGGCCAAAAATCAGTGGTATATAACAGTGATGAATGGATACATAAATCAAATCAAATATTTAAGATAAATTAATTGTACCAAAAACAAAGGCATAAAATGGAACAAGAAAACATTTTATGACTTTTCGGGGAAGTACAAAAACTAAGATTTCAAAAGAAAAATTTTTGAAGCTGTAGCTTCCAAAACTACTGGAGGTATTTTATCAGACCTAATCTAAGTAATGCAGATGATTAACAAGACAGCTAATAAGGAAAAATCATAGGGGCTAGGATTTGGGTGGTAAGACTCAGTGTCCCAAACTCCACTATCACTTACCATCCTTAGCAAGTTGTGGTCATGGTAGTTACTCCTAAAACCATTAAGTAATAAAAAGAATGCTGTTCATAAAGTCAATGTAGAAATATCTGTCAATAAAAACCACCCTTAATTTCTACAAATGTAAAATTCCCAACTTCAGTCATAGACTATTATTACAAAATAAAAATGATAAAATCATACCTAATTATTTCAGTAATAATTGACCACCCATCCTCTCTTCTTATCAAAATCAAAACAAATGAAGCTACCTGAAGTTAGTCTTTTTTAGGACTGGTATACTGTGACACAAAACAGGTGGTTTATTATCTGTGTAAATTTTAGATATCTTTATAAACTTAAAGAACCATCTCCAGGTTATTTACTAAGGATATATAATGTTTTAACCAACAACTAAAAATGATTTATGATTTAGTTGATATTCCTCTTTTCACAGATTCATTTATATTTTACTAACTTTTCCTTATAGCTTAGTAAAGAATTCATTTTAGAGTCATGTTATAAATTATTTAAAAAGGAAACTACATGTTCTTTGCTTCTCATTGCAGTTTTGGTTGTGTCTGTAACTATATGTATTGTGAGATATAATTAGTGCTGTGCATCTTCTTGTCTAATATATTGTGAAGTAACTTATGCCTGGCAAGTTGTTCCAAAATTTTGTTGATATCTTATGAGGGCTCCTTTTCTGTATCTTGAACATTAGTATTAAAACATAACAGAAATATTATTATTATTTTTACAAATAAAACAAGGGATTGAATATATTTTTTATAATATGCTTCACGCTATGTAAAGAATAGGATCTAATTAGTCCAATTGATTCACATGATTTAAAAGTAAATCAGAGTTGCCACTTGACCTCCAAGTGGACTCATAATACAAGATTTACTTTTTGTTTAGCTATTATGATCCACAGTTTAGGAAAATTTATCTAATTTAAAGCTTGAAATAACAAGAATTCACTAGAATATTCCATGATTCAGCTAATAGTTTGCAACAAAATTATTCAAAACAGTGATATTCATGGACAATTAATCAGTTGGAAAAATGTATAAAAAGTAATATAATATCTTTACCATAGGAGTAAGAATATTTGTTATTTGATAATGGAATTTCTAGAGAACATTTGAAGACTTGGCATGATTTAGCTCAAAAAGATTTAAAATACAGAACTTAGTGTTTGTTGGAAGTTTTCTTATTCTCAGAAATGTTATTATTTTTATTCTTTTAAAACCTGAGATTTAAATAGTGATTCAATTCTTTAAAGTTAGTTTTGTTATCTTGAAGTCTGTGAATTTGGAAAAATTGATTTATTTACTCAAGGAGACGTGAGTGTCTTTTATATAGTGATACAATTAAATTACAATATAGGAAAGGAGTTTTTGGTAAATTGTTAATAGTGCACATAGCTTACACATGAAAGTTCCCATTGTAAGAGATCCTGTGAACTTTGATCAATAGATTATATTGTATCAAAGTTAGTCTTTTAAATTCTTTGATTGCATTCACATTAATGCCTAATACTTATTTTTGTTTTAATGTAAAATATATTTAAAGTGTTTTCTTTTTGACATAAAATGTATGGAAAAACTCCTAAAATATACTTATAACCAGGACTGTTTATAGCTATAGGCAAGTTAGGTGACTGCCTATGGCTCTGTGGCCTGAGTTAATGATGGAAAAAAATAAAAATTTTAAGAAAAATAAATTTTAGTATTCCTGCTTCTATAGAGTATAAGCATTGAAATGTATGTTATTTAAATTTTCTATTTAATGCTGCATCTCATGCATTTTGCACTACAATATTTTGATGTTGAGTTCTCAAATAATTATTCAAGATCATATTCTCAATTAAGTATGACATGATTCGTGAATGAACATGCATATAACAGTGTGTTATGGGACCCCACAGCTTGTGCTAGTTAGTTACTTGCTACTCGTTAGTTTGCATCAGCCATTACAGAGTGGTGACAACTTGTATTTTGTAGGATCTGTGGTCTGGCTCTCATGTTTTGGTCGAAACATGAGAATCGAGTTTTCCAGAATAGGGGTTCTAATAAGTTCTAGAGAAGAAAATTCTAGAATGTTTCTAGTACACCCATCTCATGATATACAGAATAGATGCATTCTTAAAAGTTGTTCATACAGCAAAATCCAGTTTTCCATAGACTCCCATTTTATAATTAGTGATGTGTTCCTGTGGAAAAAATTTTGGCCCAAAGACGTAATAGAAACACACTTAAGAATGTAGAAAACCTGTTTTAAACACATGTTTAATATTTAGTGGTTCAACACTCTTAATCAGTTAGGAATAATGTTGGATGTGTCAAGAAAAAGATAGTTGTCAAGTAAAATGCATAATTTCATAATTCCAGTCATGTCTAACTATGCACCAATCAGAAGGGGTGGCTGCTAGTGATACTGATGAGAGTTAAAGTATATGTACACATTCTTTATATGTACTTTCAAGATAAACACTTGTATTAAGTGAGATGTTTTTAAATGCATGTTATTTTGGACAAAAACAAATATTTTTATAATCATAATTGTTAAACATTTCAATTCCAAATCATATATTTACTATAGTGATGATTAGGCACAATATAAAGTACAAGTTCAAAAGAATGTTATAATCACATGTTAAAAGAACAACAATACCAACAATATTATTGGCTTTTTATGAGCAGTAATTATGGGGGTGAAGTAATAAGATAAAAACCTAATTGCATGAAGCAAGAACAACAATAAACTTTTATAGTCAGAAATATCTCACCATCCATGAAAGACATTTACGTAATAAATATTTATTATTAACATAGTGGTTTGGTAGTGGTTACGTAGTTTACTTGCTTGCGTAGTTTACTTGCTTGCATAACTTTTATGTAAACTTAAGATAAAAACCTAATTGCATGAAGCAAGAACAACAATAAACTTTTATAGTCAGAAACATCTCACCATCCAGAAAAGACATTTACGTAATAAATATTTGTTATTAACATAGTGGTTTGGTAGTGGTTACGTAGTTTACATGCGTAACTTTTATGTAAAATGTGGACTACCAGGGCCATTGTTACTACGTTGTAGAATTACCAATATACAACCAATTTGGTATGTTAAAATACCAACATGGTAAATTCCTATTACCATTTTACTACCTTTTTGGCAACTTGATACTACTTCCATTGGTTTTTACCTCTTCTTAGTACCTTGTTTATACCTTTCAGCTCCACTCAGAATAATTTCAATATATTCATTTGCAAAAAAATAAGTGAGAGGTAATATCATTGATACAACATTACAAATTACACATTTTTTTATACAACATTACAAAAACAAATTACACATTTTTTGATACGACGTTACAAAACAAATTACAAATTTTTTTAAAACAACATTACAAAAATAAATTATACATTTTTTCATACAACATTACAAAAACGAATTATACATTATACAAATCTAATATAGTTTCTATTTATCTGTATGAGACTGTATTGCTGTGGGAGCTGGTGTCGGTGCCCTGGGAGATTTCAAAGCAGCTCGTGCCTGTAAATATAAAAGACCAATTCAATTTGACAGACCAATACAGCCATTAATAAAATTACATATCAAAAGGTCTGAGGTTTGTATTTTAATCTTTCTGTCAAGAACTATAAGATTATTATATGCCAAAACAATTTTGATTAAATTAATCATTATAAACACCTGCTATACAAATAAAGTTGCACTTAAGTTTATGCCAAAAATAAATATTTTGTTTCATGCAATATGAAGCTCAGACAAAGTTAATACCTGACTTAGCAGTGATGTCATTGTATTCTCTATTTTACTTTTGTCTTAAATGCATTTCAAATTTGGCTATATTATATTCTTTATATTTTAATTGCTATATTGTATTATGTATATTTGTTAACAGTTTTGACTAATACAACTGCATCACTTTATTTGTCAATATATTTACCAGGAACAAGTATCCACCACACTTTCTCAGTGCATGCTTAAGAGTTTCTGCCATCTTCAGCTCAACCTCATCATCCTGACATTTTAGGTGAATTTGTCTACACGCCTCTATTGAATCATTAAAAATTCATTATTGCAATTTACAATAACATTGTCAAATTTAAATAGCTAGGATTTTACCTCTATAACACTAGAAAATTCATAAATATATAAGAAAATAATAGTATGAAATATTAAAGTACTTCACTTAATATAAACTTTGTATGTCATTGATATCTTATAAACAGTCTTGTTCATTGTTACCTAACTGACCCTTTCTGAATACTATTGCTTTCATTGCACAATCAGTAGACTGACTGGGCTTACTTTCACAAAGCTATGTAAAATGGATCATTTTTTTAAATTATTACACACGGAGTTTTTACCATGTTTACTGTACCAAAATAATAATCGACTAAAACTGAAAATATACAGATATACATACTGATAATTATTCTGTACAGTGGTAGGTCTTGGAATGTTTGGTTGTTCTTTCCGCCCTTCATGTTGAAGCCGGCTATAGGCAGAAAGTCCCCAACTTCTTAAACATTCTTCAGACAGAATCCACAATAATGTTCCCTCCAAAGGCACTCAAGACGGCAACCTGAAAAATTATGTTACACTATTTATTCAGATGGATGCTTGATTACATCTACAAACTGGCATACATTTGATATGTTTAAACTATTTATATGCATGATAATATGTATCAATAAAAATATAGCTATTCATTATAGGATTTACCAGATTTTTCGTCTGGCCTGGGTTTTCTGATAGCTTGGAACAGATTTGGTCCATGTCTTCCCAGGTATCCATTGGTTTCTCCACCATGTCATCTACTAGTTCCACCTCTCATTCATGGGTTTGTGAAACCACTCTCTCTTTACTGGCAAGTTATTTGAGAAGTTCTGTGTGCTGTTTTTGGTTGGCAGTAATTTCATCCAGCCTCATTAGGACTTGCCACTGGTTATCTAAAGGAAGAATGTAGAACAAGGAACAGTAGTTGCCCAATTAACATAATACTGTGTACAGATAGAAGCAATGCAGCCTTTAACTGGTGATCTGGTCACCACAGGCCACCAAACATTGAACTAGGCTACTAAATCTGACAACTTGATGCCACAACTTTTAGTTGCATTTTATTGAAGTATATTTTATTAAGCACAGCAATTTGTATGTTGGGCAACTATATATAAGTATTGAAACCTTAAAAATACCAGTGTAAAGCAATAATCATTTTCTGTTTGTGTGCTGATTTATTTTTGAAAAGCTTTGAGAATTTTTCTTTAATCGGTTCAATAAGGGTTTGTTTGGTTAAAAGGTCTATTTATGTTAACTTTAGTATTTTACTCACTGTCAGTAAAGCTACTCTTTTTTTCCTTCATTATCCCCCCATTGGTGTGTGCTACAAGCTGTGTCACAGATTCTACCTCTGAAATATATAGGAAAAAATCACATGGTAGTTCAATACCATATCATTAGTATTGATAGAAATGTATATAAATGTTATTTATTGTGGAAACACAATTATTCAAGTAATAGTAGACCTATTTGTAGTCTAAGCATTAGACCTAATACATAAACATAACGTAAGGCTCAGCTGAAACACTACTTGGTAAATTTTATTTTGCTTTTAACTACAACTCAGTGTCATAAAATTTCTGAATTAAACTATTTTGCTCTTATATCACTGAAGTTATGAAAAAATAAAGAATAAAAAACAAACCTTTCTAATAAACCAACATGAATATTGAGCATTGAACATAAACATCACTAGCTTAGTAACTATGAAACTTAAAAGGCTTATTCCCTCTGACACTGTCAAGAATGCTTTCACACTCCTTTTTTTAGTTAGTGATTTTAAACTTTCCAAAAACTCTATATGGATGGTAGGAAGCATATCTTGTCATTATACATACCTTTGGATGTTGAAGTATTTTGGAGATTTAAAGTTGCTGATTGAAGAATGGTGGACAGTTGAGATCTTCTAATTCAAACTTAGTGTAATTAAGCTATACGTGTCATTCCTGAAGTTTCCCACTTGTCCAACTTATAACAAATATATCAAATTACATCAAATATAGGGAAATAAATTGGAATTAATTTTTCTTTGATATTGTTAAATGAAAAATAATATTTTGCCTGATATATATAATGTTCTTGTTTGAATGTGACATTAAATATATACAAAATTAATATTTAAGCACCATAAAGAAATACTACATGTGGAATAGGTAATATCCTATGAGTTACACTGCCAGGTGATGTACTATTTTGCTTTTTGCATGCAATGTAATATTCTCTTGTTATTGCTACTTAATAGCACTAGCTATATATATATTGTAAAGTTACATTCTGACTATGTATATAAAACGTAATGTTATTGCATAGTTACTACATAGTGGCATAACATTATGAAGTCACGTTATTACTATGTACATGTTGCATATTATTCGGACATTACCAAACTACTACCATGTCACTATGTAGTAAATATGTAGTGTTTGCTGGGACATGCATAGCATGGGTCCATTGGCTAATAAAATTTTTAAGTTAGAGATTCAAAATTCTTTTCTAGACTACGTCTGTAGAATCTAGTTTGGATTTATTTTTAAAAAGTTGTCTTTAATTTCTTACCCTTAATACAACAATGGGAAGTCAAGATCATGATAAAAGTAGAAAATATGAATTTGGATCTTTGAAAAGAAATTGGTGTAATGCTTTTCTAAACTCACTGACACATTTGATAGGATATATGAGTAAATATTTGATTCTGGTAATAATGATAGTGAAAAATGTGCAAATAATCTAATAGAGTATGATAAATATTGCAAAAGCAAGAGTGAAATTTCGTAAGTGTTTCTAGTAACTCAGTGGAATGTGCGGATTTGGATACGGTTGTAAGTGCTAATTCTATTTCTTAAGCAGAAATAGTTGATAATATTGAAGGTGAGTTTGTTTTCTTTACCAATTTAGATGATCCTGGTGAATGGGTTTTGCCATTAAATGATAATTAGGTATCTAATGTTATTCAAAAAGGCCCAATTCACATCTTCAGAGAAAATTATGACTTTGCTATAGATGATAAAAAAAGAAATTTTAATTCATATTATTATAAACATTATTTTAAGTAATGGTGAAAAGCATGATTGACATTAGTTGATGTATTCTCAAAGTAAAGATTGTATGCAATTTTGCTTTCCTTGTTATTTATTTTCAAAATTAGAAATAAGGATTGCCCTTACTTCTGAAGATTCTTCAAACTGAAAAAACCTGAGTTAGATTTTCAAATCACATTAAAATAATAAAGAACATAAAGAATATGTGATGAAATAGCTAGACTTTGAAAAGTGACTAAATAGTGAAAATACAAATGACAAACATCTACAAACTCAAATGGAACTAGAGAAACAACAGTGGAGAAATATTTTAGAAAGACTCCTTTCTATATAGGATGTTGGAAGAGTGTGAAACTATAGGCACTTCAATGAATTTTACGGAATTAACAGCAGGATTAACTCAACCTTCACATATTTTGACAGTGCCATAATCAGTCATGTATCTGTAATTAAGAAAAACTGCAAATTACATATGGTTTTAGACTTTTTGGACATACTGTAGGGCAGTTTTGGCATCACATAATTTAACCTTTCGTGGTACTCAAGAGCATGATATGAATGACCTGTTAAAAATTGTGGCAATTTCTTTGGACTGGGTAAATTTGACTCAGTCATGCATGAACATTTAGGTTGTATCATGAGACATTACATACACACTTATTACCTCAGTAAAACCATTCAAAACTAAATAACTGATTTAATGGCTAAAAAAGTGAAAGGTAAGATGTTAGAGAAAGTGATGGAGGCAAGATATTATGCATTTATTTTGAAGTGTACAAGAGATGTGAGTCATATTGAAGAAATGACAATATTGTGGTATGTCAATTACAATACTGGGGAAATTGAAGAGCTTTTTATTGTTGTTGTTTTTTTTGTGAGTGTTAGAAACAACAGGAATAGGTATAACTATTCTCATTTTGGCAGAAATAGAAAACTTTGACTTGAACATCCAAGATTGTTTTGGACAAGACTATGATAACAGTGCAAATATGCATGGTGAAAAGAATAGTGAAAAAAGTAAGAAAACTTCAAGTCAATCCACAAGTTTTCTTTTGTCCCTGTAGCTGTCGTAGTTGGAATTTGACCTTAAGAGATGCTGCTTCACTTTGTACAAAGAATGAAATGTTTTTGGTTTACGTCAAAGGCATTATACTTTATTCTCAGCATCTTCAAGCACATGGCATGTATTAAAAGGAAAAGTCAATATTACCCTCAAACCACTTTTAGAAACTAGATTCCTGGGAGTCCTGCATAGTTAGTGTAAAAGACAAAACCTTCAGCACATGTCACAGCCATGATTAAAAATCTCAACTTTAGAGCTATATAGGAGAAACAAGTGTGAGAATGTAGACTTGCCTTGGTTCAGACATTCAAAGTACAACATGTACAAGTTCTTGTAAATGTAATTTGAGACATTGTAAGAATAAAGCCTTTGAAGAAAAAGGCTGTTTAAATATTCCTGAGCCAAACATAAGCCATGCACACTTTCAGAGTAGAAGCTTTGTTGATAAGCAACAGTTTTAAATTGAATTGCATACTTAAAACCAACATAAAGAAGAGATTTTGCTCTTGAAGGTTGTTACTGTAACAAGAAACATATTTATGCATCCATTTACAAATGGGGAGAATGAATCTTAGTCCACTGTTGAAAGCAGGATCCCTAACATTTTGCTTTACTTTCTCATCTTATACATATTAGATTGATAGACAATTCAATTGCATTTAGGTTTTCACTTATATATTTTAGTTAATATTTGAAAAGTTTAATGCTTTTTTTAAGATTACTTATTCTTCTCCTATCTCATCAATATTTCTAAACACAAGATGTGTGCAAAACATTTAGCTCATGGCTAACATGTCTCTCTCGAACAGTAGGTAATAATAACCAGTAGCACCATGTGATGTTTTGACATAAATATTAAAAATACAAATAATTGGAAAGGAAAATTAAAAATAAACTAAGCGAAAAGATAGACATGAAATTATGCATATGACACAAATAAGATATTTGAAGACTATTCTATGAAGAGTTAAAAGGTATACATATATTTTCATTTAAATATTTCATTGCACTGTCTTTTGATGATAATAGCTAGAGTTAGCAATATGGTAGAGAAAATGGAAAATAAAATATAAGCATTTTTGCTATTCATTTAGGAGGTTCTAAAGATTATGCAAAGGAAATATGAATACTGTACAATAATAAATAGTATTTTTATACTCAAAATAAAAATTATCTTGCATGTGAGCTATTCAGAGTGCGAGTGCAAATAACTATATTAAATAACGAATCTTTAAAATAGTAGAAAAAATAGAAATTATATATTTTATTTTTCTGAAATTGCATACTTCTAGGAAAGATCATGTTAGATTTCAAACAATTTCATACACTAGGTTCATTTTTGGAAAGAACTTTCATGTGAGTTATATAACGTACTTGCAAAACATGTAGGTTGTCATCATAGGATAAAAGTTCATCATATTTGGATATATGAGACAAAAGTGCTAACTTGGAAATTTCTAATAGTTTACATCAATTTACAGTTGTATTAGTAAAGTATTGTGATAATGGGCCATGGTTGTTTTGTTAGAACATGAACTTTAGCTATTAGGTATGTGACTTACCTTTTTTTTTTTCAGTAATATGTTGTTTTAGATTCATAAAATGAAGTTATACATACCTGTTTGGATTGTATAGTGCAAGTGACCACTTAATATTTCTTAGTACAAAAGTAGCCTGTAGTATGAATTTTGATACTCATGAAAATATTATTTATTTTATTATTTAATTTTTTAAGTATTTGACATTTAATGCTGTAAAAACATTATTGTGTACAGAAAGACAATGAATAAGTAATTATATTCGTACTTGGTAATATGTATGGTTTATTTTATTTGTACATTATTCATAACAATTTGGGCTGAGCATGGTAATTTGTGGACCTTAGGTTCCATTACCACTAAAAACAAAAATGTGATCTGCACTTTGAATTTGTGGGTCTGTTATAAGAGTGGTAGTCATATTCCACTATTTGATGAGATTGGCTCAAAAGTTGGTTATGAGAGGTGTTGATTAGCTGCCTTCTCTCTGTTATTTTAGGTTGACTAGAGTGGATAACCCCCAAGTAGCTTTTGCAAAATTCAGTAAACAAACATAAAAATTTAATTAACCAAAACGTTTTGTTTTCAAAATCTGAATGTACATTACTACATTTTTACTAATAGTTTAAAGATCTTAAGGCAAGCTACAGAGTTTTTGCTGTGCTTAGTATAAAAGACTTAGAAATTTAAAGTATGTCAGTTGTTTTATGCTAACCATAGCACTTTTAATTCCTTTTAAAAATTAATGTTGACCATATCAACCAAGCAACTTATAGCTTTTATCTAACCTCATTCACTTTACTGGTATTTCTGTTTGTTTCAGTTAATACAATTTATTAGTAAGGGAATATCCACCTTGTATCATTAACCATTGTAACATCTTTTTTTTTTACGATGCTGGTATAGTGTTGAATCCTATTACAATCTTCCCAAAAATGGATTGTCTATTAAAATTTGTGTCTCAAAATTTCTGAAAGTCCTTTATGTATTTGCTTATCATGTGTGTCATTTACCCATAATACTTCACTCTCCCACCTTCTACATGACATTGCACATGTACCAGTGGAACTTACATAAGCTCTACTTCCCACCATAAGTTAAATATTTTTGTTGACAAACATGATGTTCACAGTGCTACAACATTATTTCTTATGACTATTTTTATTGGATATAGTGCCTTCATTAGAAGCCTTGTGCATTTTGTTTGTAACATGCAAGTTGATGCATTCTCAGCATTGATAATTCCACATCATCCTGCTATTGAATACTGATATTATGATAGATATACCATTTATGGGTATGCTTCACCTGCATAACACTCAATTTTTCTTGGTTTGATGAAGGCCAATTTTACTTGGGCCTCACTGCGTTCTGTGTCTGCAAAGCTTATTTTGTCTGCTACAATGTGTGCCCTAATCTTGAACACTTGCCTGTCCCAATTTATTTTGCTGTCGGATATGTTCTGTATTTTTACTATGTAACATATTTCTGTTATGCCTGAGCTTGTGTCATGTGTGAGGATTTCCTTATATGAATTTTTATTTCTCCCACCTTCTCATGATTTTGTGGTCAGAGATAGTTTTCAGAAATAGTTCTGTATTCATATTGCATGCCATGCTTTGGTTTGTTTTAAGATTTTTTTTCACTAGGGCAGTGGTAAGTTTCTAGACCTCCAACTTTAAAATCCAGGGTTGGGTTACCCATGATGGATAGAGTGTGGATAGCCTATTGTGTAACTTTGCAATCAAACATATAATGAAATTTTTAGGTAGCCTAGCATTCATGGATCTTTATGACTCACTCATTGACTCTGTTCTGGATTACTCTTCATATGGACTTTTGGAGTCATCTCGGAATTTTATTTATCTGTGGACCCTTAACTTCACATGTCTTAGGTTCATCAGATTCTTCACTTTATTTTCCTTATTCATGATTCACCTCTTCCAGTTTCTGTTCGACTTTGCATCTGAAGGTGAGTAGAGTGTGAAAGATTAAATAAAATATAATTACCTAAATTGAGAGTAAAAGTTCAGTAGCTGTTTGCTGGTTTTTAATTTAGGCTTCATTTGAAAGACAGTTCAAGCATTTTTCAGTATGTATTAGGTGAATGTGATGTGGTCCCAACCCTCAGTATGTTCAAAGTAATTGGTAAAGCCATAAACAAGACTATTCTACAGGGGAAAGAGACATTTCTAATCTTTTAATCAAAGCCTAGATTAAAGAGTCAGCAAACAGCTACTGAACTTTTACTTGCAATTTAGTTATTGAGGTTGTACTTGATTTTATCTTTGGGTTTTACTCTCATCTCTTTTGATACCATTGAAAACAGGATATTAGAGACTGGTAATAAATTTTTAGTTTCCTTTGTTATTCTGATAGTTCTCATTTGAAAATGTAAGCTATGTTGAATCTCATGATACCAAGGTTTCAGAATGTGAATGACAAATGGAATTTTAAGTGACTTTTATTTACATGTAATGAATGACCAATTTTCATTCTCACACGATGGAGTGATTTATTCATTTGTAACTGTCACTTTTGGTCTGGGTTAGGTGCTCTATGTATTCACATCTTAATTTGGTCTCATTCATGATGTTAGAAAAACATGTATGTTCAAGAAGTCTTGATAGAAATGAATAAAACCCCTATAACCCGAGAGCTTTCGAAAGGTGGACCTTTCAAAAGCACTCGGGTTAAAGGGTTTTTATTCATTAATTTAGTCTCATATATACATTCAATATCAATTGTCATTTTTACTTGCATGATGTTCCTGACTACATTAACCATAGATTTCAGGTGTGTCTTTGGCATCCTGGTTTCTGTACCTTTTAGAGGGCAATGTACAAGTGGGCAGAATGTGATGAATCTGACTAATTTATGCTATTTTTCTTCCCCATATTACATTCTTCTCCAGACTGGATGCAATCCAACTCTGTTGAATTTTTGGATTTTCTGACCAATACCTGTGATTACCCATTTCTCTAGTGCCTGGGATTTTGAATAATTGTGACTTACCAACAAACAGTAATAAAGCGTAGTTCCTTCTAATCTAACAGTAATCTGTATTCATATTAATTTGTCTAGTCAGTACTCTCATGCGGTCTTTTCACTGACACATGCACAATAAGTTATATGGAAGGTGTAAGTGTGGAGTAGCTTTGGTAAGTAATGTATATTGTATGGAAATATATAAACGACATTTGGAAATTTTGAGTTTCAGTGTTTCAGAGGAAAGTATCTGTTTGAAAATCACTTTAGTTTTAAAAAAACATAAAAATTTCTTTACATTTACACTGACATAAAATGTTTAGTATTTTGATTTTCCTGTGATCTTGTACAGTTCTGTTATAAGCCAGTGACATAACCTGTTTTTTAAAAACCAAGAAAACAAATAAAAACAGTTTAGAACACCAAAGGTCTTTCTATTTAGATATAAAGCTTTGTGTGTGTGTAAAACAATAAAAAAGCTTTGCTGCAAGTTATAAATACAAAAAATTATTTTTAATGATGAATTGTAATCTAAATGATATAATTCAAGCAAACTATGACTTTGTACAAAAAGGACTGTATTATTGAAACAATAAATATAGAACATTGAAGAACTAGAGAGTATTAGAAACTGAAGTATTTAACTTGAATGTGACAGAAAAAACCTACAAAACTCTAGTTCTAGAAACTTCTACACTGGTTTGTTTTATCCCTGTTTGTTATGTTTATCAATGTCAAAACTTTTGTCTACTTTCAGTGATATGTACTTCATTCACAGAATCAACAGATAATTCCACATTATGCAGTTCTAACAGTAATGATGATCTGTTCCACAAAATCTGGGATGTTGATCTGACTGTTCCCTTCTTTCTTCTCGTCATGATCTTTCCTGTAATTAACTTGAAGTCACCCACTTTCTTCACAAAGTTTAATGCTCTTGGTATGTTAGATATTTACTGAAAGCTAAATCTGAATTCCCTAATGATATAAGTTTATGATATGGTATTTGTAGTAAACAAACTCACAAAGTCAGAAATCCCTAATTATTTACAACAATGTTATGGTATAATATTTATAGAAAATTTACTTATTAAGTAAGAAATCTCTTATTATCTACCACCATGTAGTATTTATAATAAATTAACCTACTGTGCCAAAATCTTCTGTATTTACAACTATCTTGTAGTATGGTATGTATAGTAAATCAGCTTACTAAGTCAAAATCTCTACTTTTTAATACTACTTTATTTTATAGTGTATGGTATTTATAGTAAATTAACATGCTAAGTCAGAATTTCCTAATTACTTATACCATGTTTTACCCAATTTCACTTTTCAAGCAGTTATTATCTTGGCATACATGCAATTTATGTATAGTCTGACAATATAAGTACATTGTGTGTACAGTTAGCATATACAGTATACATTTTAAGTAAATTAACTATAAATACCCTGATATGTTTGTCTATAATGATATGAAGCAATCTAATTTGAATGTAAAATATAAAAGACATTGTTTTTTAAGCCATTATGGCAGTTTATAATGGTAATAGTGTTCCAGAAGTCACTGTTTTGTATAGCCATGCTGGAAGATTGTGTAAAAGAGCAGCAAATATTCACCAATCTAGGAAATATGTTAATTATTCTGAAAATATTTTGACATTGTTTTGATCTCAAGAGTAAATCTCATACTTTTTCAAGTCAATGATAATTACAGGTAGTTTAATTTAAGAAGAAACATTTGAACTATTTCTGTTTTATATTTTTTGTTTTCATGGTCTTTCTCTTTATCTATACCAAACTCCAAAAATTTTTATTGAACTAAAATATTTTGATGGATAAAAAGTATTAGTTTTTCTTAAATCTAAAGAGTTGAGGGCTTGGTGATTAAGGCACTTGACTTGTAACCTGTGGGTCATGAGTTTGAATCCAGCCACTGAATATGCTCACTGTTTCAGTGATGGGGCATTATAATGTGATGGCTAATTTCACTTTTCATTTTGAAAAGTGTAGCCCAAGATTTGGTGGTGAGAGGTGTTGACAAGCTGTCTTCTCTCTAGTCTATCACATCTAAATTAGAGATGACTAGTGAAGATAACCCTAAAGTAGCTTTGTATAAAATTCAACAAAACCAAAAAAGTGTTCAAGTGTTTTAATAACCATGAAAATATCTAAAAACAGTAATGTAACTTTCTTTTGTTTTTTGTAGAAATTCATAGTCTCTAAGAATTGATCACCATTTTATAACTCTTGAAACTCACAAATGTAGCCAGAAAAAACTAAACGTTGTGTGGGTAATGTCATCACTCGCACACAAAGACCTTATTTCTACTCTGGCTTCTGGAAGCTTATTAACTGTTGGGAACATTGCAACCGTTGTTCAGCACATTGTGGATTACCACATGTTTACTGGGCCTCCTACTCCCGCCCTGTTAGCTGACATTTTTTTTCCTCATTTGAGAATAGCTTGAAGGTCTATTGATTTAACCTGATTTACTTTGGGAAGTGCTTTACCCTTTGAGGAATGACCTTAACCTTTCAGTCTCTTTTTGGACTTCATTCTCAGATATGTTACTTTCCTTATCTTTAACTAGTGTTTTTTAATATTGTCCGTTCTTCCCTCCATGAATCCAGTTATTGGGGTTTACTTTGTTGTTTCCTTTCTCTAACAGCTCCTCCCTCAAACTCAAATGCCTTATTCCCCTTACATTCATAACTCTTGTGGTGACTTGAAGACATTCTTTCTTTCCTCTGTAGATTCCCTGTCTTGGTATATATTTGGCCTGTTTGGGGATTGGGCCCCTTAAAATTGTCTTCTATTTTGTTCACTGGTTCCTCATTTTTCCATCTTCATCATTTTCTCACCATTCTCAGTATTTCCTCTTCTCCTTCCATTTTTTGTCTGAGGCACTTCATCATGCTCCAGAGGAGTTTTCTGTAGAAATTAATTCCTTTCTCTTTACCTGTTCCACTTCTTTTGCTCTCTACCTCCTTGCTTTATTCACCTGCTTTTGGTACTCATTGGATCAAGTTTGTTCCTCTTTACTCTACACCTTTCTCCTTTTTATGTAAATGGTCTTTGTTGGGCTTCTTTTCTGCATCCCCAATGTTTTTGATGGTGTTCATTTCTCACAGGAGACATGGACTGAAGTTTTATGACTTCAGTTTTCATTATCATCCTAGGTTTTTTTATCTTTCTTGACTTTGCCTTTTAATTCCTGTTCCCCATCTGGTTCAGTCTACTCCTAACCTTCCCATTACAGGTTCCAGGGCTACCTCTTTTACTCCTCCTACCATTATCCAATGTTTGGTTCATCACTCTTATTATTAGTGACTGTCTTTGATCCTTTTGGTATCTGTATCTTCCTTTTTTGCCTGATTTTCTGCCAACAGTGGATTTTCATTTTTCTCCTCCACATTCTCTCTTCCCACTTTCTTCACTCCTTTTAATTTCCCTTTCTCCTACCTCTGCCCCTATCTATGGTATTTTTTCATCAGGTCTGTGGTTGGCCATGGTTGATGTGTTGGACAACTTCCTTTTCATCCCTATTGACCCATCCTCCATATGTTGTCTACTTTTCATCCATTAGATCCACGTTTTCCAATTCCTACTTAGTTGGGGTGGCTTGTTAAGATATCCAAGTCCTTTTCCAGACCCACTCAATATTTGGATCTTTCTGGATGTTTTCATCATTCCCTTACCAACTTTCAACCTAGATCTATCTCTTTGATGATGCTTCCCTCTTGGATTAAGACACATCTCTTGACGATGACATGACTTCTGTCATTTGGAAGCAGAATGAGTGCTCACTCTATGTCAGTGTGATCAAACTTCTTGTTGCTTATTAGCCAATTTCCCATTTCCTGCCCCTTCTGGTGGATCAGTAAATCAAGATCCACTCTGACATATCCACAGTCATTTCTTACATCTACCATCAAGTAGGCACGTGTTCCAGAACCTTTGCTTTTGGGCATTGGACCTGCTCTTCTGGACTCATTCACATCAGGTTCATCTTGTTGCCTCTCATGTGTCTAGAGTTATTGACCTTGTGGTGGACTGGTTCTCTCGGCCAAACCATGTGCTGCTGGTGGAGTGGTCTCTTCACCCCTTGGTTTTTCGTTGGGTTTGCTCTCTGTTGGACACACCCTTCATAGATGCCTTTGCCGTCCCTCTAGACTCCAATCTTCCTCTCTTCTGGTCCCATGTTCCTCATCCTTTAGTTCTGGCTGTTGAAGCACTTACCTTTTTCTATATGCCCATCCTCCTCTTCCACTCCTCCCTTGATTCCTTTACTTAGTATGTGAAATTCTTTCTCAAATCCTGTTTTGGTGCCACCTTAGTAACTTCAGCCTTGGTGTCTTCTGCTTCTTTACTTGGCATCCAGATCCCTCTATTCATGTACCCAATGTACCCTCACTCTTGCTTCAACCTCATGTCCCTTTTTCATCAAGGGATGTCATCCATCCATCTTCATGTATGGAATTTGTCTGGTCTATCACTCTTGTGACCAAACTCTTCTATCATGTAAGCTTCTTGTCACATCTATCATTCTTTCACTTTGTCTGTCTATAAACAACAGTGGCAGTCTTTTGTAGATGATCCATTCACCACTCCTTTCCTCTTGCTGCAACTTACTGCCATTTGTAATTAGCTATTTATTGCTGGTTATTGGATGGCAGTGTCCACTACATTTTGCCTTTCTCAGTACCACAGGGGTTTTTCTGTCTCTGATCTTTCCACTCT
The DNA here is from genome assembly GCF_000517525.1 of Limulus polyphemus. NCBI lineage: Eukaryota > Metazoa > Arthropoda > Merostomata > Xiphosura > Limulidae > Limulus > Limulus polyphemus. The sequence goes on from NW_013666041.1 coordinate 541,030, forward strand.
CTTCTGCTCATTCCTTCTTCACCATCCTCCTTGCCTGACTCCCATGTCTGACTGGGTTCTTAATGTGAATTCATCGACTCCTCCAGTTGCTATATTCTTCTCTGGATGCGTATGGTCACACGCTATTTCATATTTCAGCACCTTTCTCATTCTCTTGCTTCTCATCTTTACCGACCCTAGAATGAGATCCTTCAAGCAGGCATATGAATGTTTCTGCACATGGTCGTCATTTCTTCTCTTTGCCATCTAGCTGTTTTGTCTCCAGCAGGATTTCAGCTTTAATCTACCCACTGTCTTTGAAATGAGTGTTTTCCCCTTTTCATTTCTCACCTTTTCCTTTGAAAAGGATTCTACCAAGTGGCTGGTGTTGTCTCCCAGGGTATGCATAATTTCCAAAATCCTCATTGAGCCAGGATAACAGAAAGTGCCCATTTCGAGATGGGTTGTTCCCTATGACCACTTGAGGTATCATTGTGTCATAAAAATTTACTTAATTGTCCAAACCAGACCATATCAATTCCATGGACTATCCAACATCAGAGAAATGACTACCCACTTCTTTGGCCAAAGCTTTGGCTTAATACAATAGCATGAGAAGTATGGCAGTGGTGACACTGTCAGTATAGTATGGGTCATCCAACAAATAGCTACTGGGCCCTCCTCCTGCAGGCAAAATCTATCCAGTAGAGCTGATGTGAGCATACATCTTTTGGTCTGATCGTGCTGTAACCACACTTCACATATTGGCTCACCAGCCACTTGTGCTCAGTTGGTCATGATCACATTCTATCCATCCCTGTGACACTACTTCTTGGGCAAAGAGATGTCAATTGGCAGAACGTCACACCCAAATACTGCTTTCTGAAGCAGCCAAGGCAGGATTTCTTACCAGAGCCAAGAAATCTATTCTCACTCCAACACATCATCCATCTAAGTGTCTTTTTCAACATGTATCTCAGTCTGGCTCAGCTGACTCCTATCTGACACCATGCTATGGAACAGTCAGTCCAACTCTTATGTCTCCTTCTCCAAATGCACAACTGTTTCTTTCTTTTGGGGGGATGTGGGCATTATTTGAATCCTTCATTCCTTTGGGATGAGCACACATGAAATTCCTTCACTGTTCTCTATGTGACCAATGGATCATGATTGGCAATTTACTGGATTGCCAAGTCTCCTTGTTCAGGATCAACATCTTTGATCTTGAGTGATGGTTAGATTGGGACAATCGTATGATAGGTGTTCCTCTACCACCACCACCTCGTCCAGAAATCCATCTTTTCACAGATGCCTCACTTCAGGGATGGGATGCGTATCTAAATGATCAGGAATTCCAAGGCCTATGGATAGATGATGAAGCTTCCCTCCACATCAATTGTTTAGAACTTCTTGCTGTTCAAAGGGCAATGTTTCAAGATCTGAAATAATTGAGGGGCAAAGTCGTCATGCTTCACTCCAATAATTTCACTGTGGTGTCTTACATTTCCTGCCAAGGGGGCACTCAGTCCAGGTCTCTTTTTCGAACTTTGCATCTTCTATATTGGGCCCACTCCCATCATATCATCCTACTAGCTTGCCATGTTCTGGGGGTGATGAATTTGATAGCAGATCAATTGTCTTTACCCTTCTGATTCTCCCAAAAGAATGGGTGCTTCATTGAGGGGTTTTCCATTGGATTTGCTCTCAATTCAAGAACATCAATGTTTGATGCATTTGCCACTCATTGGAACACTCAACTCTTGACATTTTTGTCAACAGTACCTCACCCTTGGACATTGGCAATAGATACATTCAGTGATGACTGGACTGGATTGCACCTATATGCCTACCCACTGATTCAATTGTTACCCAGAGTCCCAGCAATGATTCATTCAACCCCTTGTCATGTTTTCTTGGTAGCACCGGATTAACCAGCTCAATCCTGGTTTCTGCTTTTTCAGTACATTCAGAAGTGCCCACCTCTATCACTTCCTATTTGGTCTCAACAGAGACAGCCATAATCCAACATCTTACACCCATCCATCTCAAAGCTCAAGCTTCATGCATGGAGGTTGTGCGGTCCTTCACACGGCATTGGGGTTAACTTCTAAGGTTGCCATATACCTGTTTCAGTCTCTGCATCATCCCACAATGGACATTTAGCAATGCAAACAGCACACATATTGACAATGATGTATTGCGAGGAGACTGACTCCACTTTGTTCAGATGTGCCAACCATAGTTTGGTTCTTGACCTGACTTTTTGACAAGGGTTTTGCATCTTCAACAATTGCTTTATATAAGGTGGCCTTATTGGCTACCTTCAGACACTCAAGTAATGGAAATTCTTTCAGGTCCCAGTGCTCTCGAGCCTCCTCAAGTTGTTTTGGTTCCTTTGTCCCAAATGACCATTTCAGTTACCTAACCGGGATATAAATGTTACATGCTCTTTCTCAACACCCATTTGAGCTTTTAAACTTGTGTACCATATACCATCTTTCCCTTAAGGTTTATTTTTTATTGCTGCTGGCTGCTTGTCAGAGTTGTTTGTGCTGCACATGCATAAGATGCTTTATAATTCTCTTTACACCCTTCTATACTCAGAAGGTACTTCTACCTAAGACACTAAGCAAGGGAAAGGGATAAATCCTTTTTACTTCTCATAATTCCAAATGCACAGTGGTCCCATCCTGGGTACTTGGTAGAGCACAGTTTATTCCACATCCTCCCTCTAATTCCGAGGGCAAGTGAAATTTACTTTGCCCCCACAGTTGAGGAATGAGGATAAGTGTTCGTAATTACAGACCAGATGAGTTCTGTTTCTTCAGGTTGTGTATAGCATACAGGATCCTGTCATTCCGAGTTTGAAGTGTTGCCTTTTGGACTTCTTCAGGTTGAAAAGAGGGTCCACTTTGGTGTTGCTTACCTTCTCATCGTGATTCTGGTGGCTCAGAATGCATCACTCTATATCCTCAATTTGGGATCCACTCACAAGTAGATGTATTGTGGTTCAAATACCCTAGCCCCCAACATGGGATTTAGGGGCCATGGCCCTATAATTCCAGTCCCTAGCAGTGGGACCTCAGGTACCAAGTTGAAGCCTGGCCAATGGTGATGATGGGTCATATGAATTTCCACCCGCAGTGCATGATTTAGGTTCTGGTTAAAGAGCATTCCTGTTCTGGATGTAGTGCAGTTTCCCCACTAGGGTGTTAATTTTCTATTGATACACCCATGATCCATGTAGATGCTTTCTGTATGGATAATGTTCTCACTGGCACCTCCACCTTATCAATGGAGGTAAGTATGTTTTGGAAGCTAACATTTTCTTAAATAGATGTTGTATTGGCATAGATGTATAGTGTCACAAGACAGTTTTCACCAAAGGTAAATAAGTGAGGAATAAAAAACTGGAGCAAGTGGGAAAAATCAGATTAATGCTTAGATGGGCAAAGCAAAAGAAACCCTAACAGTCAAGTAATAGCTGTAGTGTGAGATAAGTATTATTGAAAATTCATTTTCAATTTAAGAAATTGCTAACTCTCCTAATATGAAAATATTTTTGATAGACCCTTACATCTACACACTTCCAACTGACCTTCCATCTTCTAGTATACCTTGTTTTTCTTGCCTTGTCTAAGAATAAAGTTTTCTTGAACATGGAGTTTGTGTTGTCATCCTACTTGCAGAGGGCTATTGTTGCATGATGACATCATGTGTTGCCACCATTCATGTTAAACACTTGAATTTAGGTGAGAGTTAGTTCTAGGTAGTGGCATGCAAATCTCATAGGCAGATGCACGAGGGAAATAGCGTTTCTGTTTACAGAGGTAAGTATCTATCGGAAATACATTTTCAGATCAGGAAAATGTTAAATTCTGCTTCTCTCCAACAACTGATATTAAGACAAAACCACATTATTGCATTTGAAACCATATAATGTTTTATTTTATTGATACAAAATGATAATGAATGTATTATATTTTTGGTGTATCTTTAACAAGTGAAGTCTGTTTTGATGTTTACAAAAATATTTTTCAGTTTTGTAATCAGCAAGTATTAGAGTTAAGATATTAACAAAAGTGTTACACAACACATCTTGTATGATTTTGCTGTTCAGTATATGTTTGGCAAATTATAAAATACATTATTTAATAAAAATATACAGTTTCATAGGCTTAGTGATACAGTATATAGTGCTACCTGTTATTCTTTGTTTTTAGGTACTTTAGCTGTGATGTACTTGATAGTTTTCACCAGTGTCAAATCTGCTGAGTGGGGAATGAATTTTGATGTATACAATTCAGCAAGTCCTAGTTTTGTACAATGTGAGTCTGGATTTTACATTTCAACAACATAATATATCATTGTTAAAGTTATTACGCATCTTTTATATACAGGATAATAAAAGTAATTTCATATTAATTACTGAAATGCCATAATGGGGAATTTCCCACACGTTTAGAGAGTGAACATTAGAAGTCTTGTAACTCTAAACCAGACTTTTTCAGTTGCATCTTTCATTAGTAGCTTTGAATTGCACCATATACTTGACTTCATTAAGTTTTAAAATCTTATGATTGTTTTAACAATTGATATTTGTAGTAGGTGCACTTTCATTGTATTATACACAGTTTTTAGCCAAACAAATATGTATGACTATGAACACCAAAACAAATATTTAATTTAAAAGAAAAACAGTATTATTAGTATTATCTACATACCAATATAACATCCATTATAATAATTAAAATCAGTTTCTAAAAATATTACAATTTTTATGATTCAGTTACAGAAAATTAATCAAAGCAGTACTATATTGAATATTTATTGTTAAAAAACAACAGTGAATGAAAAAATATAAAATATATTATTCAAAATCTAAGTATTATTCAAATAAATCAGTAGCTCTCCATTAAAAAAAAAAAGATATTTTAATGTTTTAACCCTTTCTAGACCAGAGGGATGACACTGGTATCCACAGATTTTTTCTTTCTTAAAGTGGAAATATTTAACCAAATGCATTTAACTTAGTAAGTACTTACTAAATTTTATCTAGTTCCATCTTAAAAATATCATATAACCTGATTAAATATTTCTATCAAATTTTAGGTTGTGAACTTTCCAAAATTCTTTTGTGAGATATTGTTTTAAATAAACATTAGAATACTTCCATCTTAGAATTTCAATTTTATGACTCATTGGGAAGTACCACAGAGTTAGGCATTTTGGTTTACCCCTGCTCATCTGCCTGAATAATGTTGATAGGATGTCTGAAGATTAGATTTGTGGATTTTGATTAAACTACAAACATAGTTCTAGACCTGATTAACTTTTGAAGGTCAAAAGGTCACTGGTATATAGAAAATCTTCCCCCACTTACAAGAACAGCTACTACATCATGAAACTGGGAGGACTTAAAAATTTAACATTAGTATGGGCATAGGTGTTTTATAAACACCATTTGCACTTTTTTCATTTTGATCAGAAACTTCCATTTCGATAAGGTACTCTCCCTCCTCTCACAAGATTAGCTTTCCCCTTTTTGTGCTGCCCTCTATATGCAAACTTTTTCAGAAATTAATGCCACAAGACTTCATCCTCCCTTGATTAGAATCCAAAGTTCCAACAAGTCTCTCATGCAAATCGTCATGCATCACCTCTACACCAATAGGAGAGCACTACTATCACGTGACGCCACTCCCTCTACACATCACTACTGAACTCACTTCTCATGTGACAGCTGTTGAGTTCAGACATCCTTTTTTTACATTGTTCAGTTACCTTGAAGTGGTTTATTTTTTCATTTAAAGATTTTTTCTTAACTTTATTTCTAACACTTCACAGTTGTGAAGTTAATATTTTAATAAAGCATTACATCTTCTTGTTTCCCGCTTATGAATTCCAAAGTTATAGACACCACTTTGGGTACTTTGCCAGCATCTGATGCAATATTTTCAGCCATGGGCGACTGTCAGGTGATATATCATCGCTCATATGCCAGGAGATTGAGTGGTATGTGAGCCAACCTCTCTCACCTACTTTTGCCCCACTTCCTCCTGAGCCTTTCAGGCCAGGCCAAGCTGTAGAAGATTCAGCGCATCTGTCATTGGTCTTTTGTATCTTACACCTATTTCCTATGGCCCTAGACCTTTTCTTTTACATGAAACTTCCTGACCCTATTTAGTCTTTCCCCCATCTCCCAATATTAGAGTTCACGCTGACCAACTTTCCTCTCAACTGGGGGTGGGTGGAAGTATGCCTCGTACCCCATGGACTTCAGATCAGTCTGCCCTTGCTTTATCATCAGGTGGACTTTCCTTTTCTTGAATAACAGTTGTTTGGTGGTGAACTCCAATTACCTGTCCAACTTACCCAAGCCCCATTTTCTCACCTTTCTCACCCTCACAACCCTGGTAAGGTACCTTTCTTCCCTTCACCTTCTGTCAGAGGCTCTTCATAGGAACCCTGAGGGGGTTTTCTGCTGAAAGCTTCTTCATTCTTAATTCTATGTTGGTTTGTCTGTCTTCTTTGGCTCTCGTGCTTCAAACATGATTTGTTTGTTGTTGGGACCCTTTGGGCTGAGGTTTTGGCATGAACCCATCTCGAGGCTCCTTATCTGAGGGACCATGGCATGGTGCCATTTTTTCAACATTATATGTTTGAGTCTTTGGAAACGCGGATAGTCTCGGCCCATCAACATTCTACTTTTACTAGCTTGGTAACTCATTTGTCGCAGTTGGCACTGAGCGCAGCACCGATTCCTGTCCTCCAACCTACCCCTTCACAACCTCTTCCTGTCCCACCCACCTGTGATGCTACAGTTTGATGATGCACGATCCACCAACAGCCGTAACAGGAATTATGTGGTCTGTTTGGGCCCTGTGGGACCTTTTCTCACTGATGTCTGGGTTCACAAGGTGCTCTTGGAGGGATTCGTTAACCCCCTTCCTCCATTATCCAGTGTTTCCTTCCCTTCTCCTCATGATCCCTCGACATGCCAGCATCTGTCAGAGGCAGTTCAGGACATCATTGCACAACACATTATTAAACCAGCTTATCAGGTTCACAGGGGTTTTACTCCTACCTGTTTGTGGGGGCTGGCATCCTGTCGTCGATTTATCCTGTCTCAATCAGTATGTTTATACTACTCACTTTACCATGGAGACATACCTTTCTCTTTGGTGGGCATTTTCTCCAGGTCTTTGGATGACCAAGGTGGACATTTCCAATGCTTACCTACACATTCCTGTGGTGGAGCATTCTCGTCCATATCTTTGGTTTTTCCATTGGGGGGTCATGTACCACTTTTGCCTCAGCACCATATGGGTTTTGTTGTGTGGTCTGCACCTTTGCTCGACATATTCATGCTATGGGATTGTGCTTCCATGTTTATATAAACGACTGGCTTCTTCTTGCTCATTACAAACGGGAATCGGCCTGTAACACTTGTCAGCTCCTGGCCAAAGCTGTGCAGGTGGGCTGGTTGGTCAAATTGAAGAAGTCTTTTCTTTGTCCTATCCATTAACTTATCCATTTGGGTATTTTCTTCAACTTCCATCTCAATCAAGCCCAACCTTTTCCTCTTTGGCTCCATTCTATAGCATGGGCCATTCGAAAAACCCTTTATGTTCCCTCACTTACAGCTTGCGAGTGACTATCACTTTTTGGAATGTGGTCGTCCATGATCCCTGTCATACCTTTTTGCAGTGCTCATTTGTGGTTTCTTCATTGGATACTTGCAAGGGAGCCCTTGGAGACTTCTATATCCCTTCCCTCATCCCTTGTGGACAATCTCCATTGATGGTTCAACAAAGCCCACACGTCGGTAGGGGTCCCACTTCCTCCTCTGTGGCCAGAATTACATCTGTTCACAGATGCATTCTTTCAGGGCTGGGTGGATCACCAGAAGGTTTCGGGTCATTGGTCTGTGGATGAGAGTTCTCTTCTCAAACTCCTGGTTGCTCATCAGGCTTTGGATCAATTTCTTTCTCTTGCCAGCTACCGACTGGTTATGATCCATTACAACAATTCTACCAACGTGGCACCAGATCCAGATCCCTATCTATTCACACTATTGATCTTTTTTGAGCCAACAAACATGACATTCGTTTGATGGCATGTCATATACTGGGTGCTTTCAATCTCGTTGCCAACTGGATCTAGTTTATCCCATTGAGTGGTCCCTGCCATTTTTTTGGTGGCCACTGCTCTCAATCACAAATTACTTTGGTTTTGGTCCCCGGTCCCCCATCGTTGAGTCTTGGCTGTCGATGCCATCAGCCAGGATTTGTCTCATCTGGTGCTTTATCTTTACTCCCCATTCGTTTACTTTATTGGATGGTCTCCCTCATACATGTCACTCCATGCACAGTCTTTCTGATTGCTCCTTACTGGCCTGCTTAACCTTGGTTTCCTTGATTTCTCTAACTGTAGTAGGTCACTCCCCTTCCACTTCACTTCTGTCCTGACTTGCTCTGTCAACTACAGTCAATGGTGCTCCATCCCTCCCTGTCTGTCCTCCATCTTCATGCCTGGCTTTTGCCAGGTCCTTGGCAAGGAGCTCCAGTTTCTCTCACAGAGTAACTTCACATTTAGCTCATTCCATTTGCTCTTCTTCTTTGGCCATCTACCAATGCAAGTGGAGCATTTATCGCTCCTAGACATTGACTCGGGGTTTTCAGGCTTCTCACCCAATAGTTGCCTGTATCTCTAAGTTTCTCATGCAGCTCTTTGACAGGGGGTTCTTCGGTCTCCTCGATTTCCAGGTTTCAGATGCCGTTATCCCATACATAACGTTTTTCATGCTTCTGCAGTGTCTTTGCTTCTCCTGTCCTTTCCATGTTGATCTGTTCCTTCCAGCTCTGTATGCCTCTGAGGTGTTAGTAGTTTCATTAGTTAGTTACATTAACGTGGTCCTTCATGCCCGCACTTTACCTCCATTTGAACCTCTGTCTATGTGTTCCCTGTTTTACCTCTCTTTGAAGGTGTATTTCCTCCTTCTTTTGGCCAGTGGGCATCGTAGGTCAGATATTTTTGCCCTCGACGTTATCAGGACCTTCTACCACTCCCCTTACCTCATCCTTTATCTGGATTGTGCTTTCCTTCCCAAGAACTCTGTGACTCGATAAGCTAAGTCATCTTTTTCCCCTATCTTTCTATCCTCTATATCTCATCTCTACCCCATCCTTTTCCGGATAGACTACTCTATCCTGTCCGTGCCTTTCTGGTGTCCTTGTTTCCGCATTTTTATGCCTTGGCAACTTTTCTCTTCCCGTGATCTTTTCCCAATTAACCTGACCAGTTGGGTTAAATGTTTGATCCAGTTGGCCTATTCCTCTTGTCTCCTTCCAAGCATCATCTTTTTCATGTTTCCTCACGTCAAATCTGTCATCTTACCTTCTCCCTTGCTTCTTGTCTTTGTTGGCCATTGGAAGAGATTCTACAATCAGGCGTGTGGATGACTTCACATAAGTTCATCTCCCACTACCTATATTACAGCACTGTTTCTGCTTCCTCGGAATATTGCCTGCCACATGTGGCTATTCTACAGACTTTGAAGTGGCTGTGATATGAGGTAAGCCATCACTAATGCTTTCTTTTCTTTCAGGGGCCCCTGCTTCAACTTCACTTTGGATCCTGCTCTGTGGGGAGTGGTGCCTGACCAGCTATTCTGTCTGTACTTGGAATGGGGTCCACTTAGATTGCTATCACCTTTCGCAGACATCTTGATATCAAATCTGCACTGTAAGCAATGTTGATTCTTATACATTTTCCATGGCTTTGTACGCTCACCCTTGAGATGGGGTGTTTCACAAGATCACTAGAATGTAAATTTCTCGTGATAATTGCATCATAATATGTCTGTCCTGGACCATACCACCCATGCATGGCCTGGGTAAAACAGAAGGGGATCACTGCTCATCTGTTTGTGGTCTGCTTTTCAAAATAGGGTTTTGTGATCACCCATTGCACTGTCTTAGGTGTTGCAGTCCTTCTGAACTCTTCACTTCACTTTTCTCCCCTTTCTTCCAGTGGAATACGGGAGTTCTTACCGCTTACAAGCTGCTGGGGTGGTTGACCATAGATGTAACCTGCTGGATGGATTCCACAAAGATGGCTATAACCATTCGTTTCAGAGTAGGTGGTGGTGTTCTGCCATTGTAGAGGGAGTTACCAGATCCTCCAGATGAGTAACTATTTACCAGAGTTGGGATGCCCAAATACAGTTCACCCATCTGATTGAGTGACCTCACCTGAATGTCGGTACCCAGTGAGTGAGGTTTTGGAGATCAAGTGAACCAATCACATAAGTCCTCACACATGTTTTGAGTTGTCCATCTTCCACCTTTGACTTGTTTTCACTTGTGGGTTGCAGAAGATCTTCATGACCTATTTCTACTTCTCACCTGGGTTTTCTCTCATTGGGTGATGAGGTTGTTACTGTCCTGGGGTCTTTTCTGGCTGGTTTCATGGTCGTGAAGGTTGAGTGCATGCAACAGACTTCCCTTGGATCCATCATGACACATTCCCGGGTCCATGGCATTAGGCTACCCTGTGAGTTCCTGGAGTCAAAGGTTAGATTCCCTCTTGACTCTAGGACTTGGGGTGAAGATGGTATGATCCTCATCAGTGGCGTAGCAAGGAGGCATTCGCCCCCAGGTGCAGTTGTGAAGGGTTGCAAAATTTCCTCTGCTCTATAATGCCTATTAATTAATAATTATGCCCTCCCCTAGGATATAGCGCAACTGCCGTACGTTAAGTATATACGACACAGTGTTACATTATTTGTGTGTATTACACTTGCAGTTGTAACTTTTAAAAGCCGCCCACTAAAATACAGTGAGACCAAAATGACGTACAGAAGTAAATTACACTATTCCATCATTCATCTGTAGATTAAGTACAAGTCCTAGAGTACAACGTACAAGTGTATGTTCAACTAAAAGAAAATACGAGATTGATGTAACATATTAACTGGTGTGCAAGATTGGCATTATATGCAACAGGCAAGGTCTAGATCTAGTAAACATTATAGGCCTAATGTAGTGGTTTGTAATTGTATTGGCTGATTGTAAATCATGTCTTACACCAACTAATGTACTAGACTTTAGGTCTAATTGCAGTTATAACTATTTCTCCATAGGCCACAATTTGTATGATGATGGACCTAGGGTCTAGAAATAAAGTTATAACTGCAATTAGACCTAAATTAGTTAGTATAGGTCTAAGTATGCCTATAATAAACTCAAGACTAGTGAGGCACATCTGGACCTGGTTTCACTTTAACTGCCATTATTTAGACCGCCCATACTCATGTTAATTAATGTGACACAACAGTAAGAAGATCAATGCAGATGAGTGTATATACTGGTAAATCATGCTTATGAGCACCATATAAATTACTGGCAGTGGCTAAATCACAATTAAAAACTCGATAGGTTTAACTACACGAGCACTACAGGAGACAAGTCTGAAATTGCTCGAATGGAAATTACACACACTGTGGAAAAGGGTGTACTCATAACATAATATAAGCCTAGAGGCTCAAAGGCTATATTTAATATTAAAGGTTTTGATAGAATGAAAAAACTTGAATATAGGCTAACTAATCAGTGGTGCTAGATTACAGTTCCTAGATTAAGTCGCTAGTACATCTAGACCTAACATTAATTTTAGACCTGTTATTTCCATCTTTTTAGTCTTAGGTTTGGATCTAGATGTAATAATAATGACAGAAATTTAGCTTTATACATCTAAACTAGATCTTAGATTTGGGTGCATAGATTGAAAGCACCTTATATTGAATCTACGCAGATCTAGATATAACCCTGCCTCATCAATTCTAGATTTAGATTTATTAGGTCTAACTTTTAGAACAAATGTTACATCTAGATCTATTAACTTAGTCATTAGATCTGTCCCAGTGCAATGCCTAGTTTAACCCAACTATAATTGTATAATTTAAATATAATTTGTGGTAAGGAACTTAGGAAAGTAGAATGCTTCCTTTCATCTGACAATTTGCATGTTGCAACTAATTAGTGTAGTCAGTATTTATTAATTTATTCTTTTAGCCCATTATGTCGATAAAAGAAAGTGGGGCATAGGGACGCAAAAGACGTGCACAATTTGCAGCTTCGATGGTGGAGTCAAGCAAATTGATGATAGCTTTCCTTGCTGGAAGTAATGACACCAGTAAGCCAGCACCTGTTCCTTTTGAAGGTAGCAAAAAGGCCAAAGTGCAAGATTGTGAACATGCTATTTCATTTGAAAAAGAAAACAATGAAGAAACTGTTCTCTGTCCTTTTGAAAGCTAGAATAATAATAAACAAGAGGATTCCACTTTGTCAGAAACAAATCTACAGAATAGTGTTGCTAAGCTAAAAGAGGATGACCTAATAAATATTTTAACACACAGGAATATTGTATTTATGAAGTTTCATACAACAGACTCAGCGCATGCATATCGCACAGAGATTGTTAAAGTTGGAGCACATGAATTTCAACATAAAGAAGGTCCATTTGATGCCAAAGATGAGCGTTCTATGACTGCATTTTGTTTCAAACGACGCCTTCTGAATGGACAAGAGGTCAATTATTCCTGGTTGGTGTATTCACCTCTACATAAAGCAGAATACTGCTTTTGTTGTATTCTTTTTTCATCTACATGTATGACATCCGATTTCGAAGACGGAAAATTGTAAGAAAAATGTTCTGACTTAGCAAAGAGCTATCAAGGGATATTGATGGACCAGAATTGAAAAGAGAAATTAAAGACTGTAAAATGTTGATAAGTAAAAACAAACCGATTTTCCTGAACCAATGGTTGCAACTGATTTGCTAACATTTATAATTTCAT
>NW_013666041.1:554849-561673 GCF_000517525.1 Limulus polyphemus
TCATAAGTTTCAAAACTGGGGATATAACAGAAATTTATTCTGCATGCTTGAAAGATTACTCTAGCTATGTGACTTTGAACAATACTGGATGACACAAATATCAAAATGGTTTACTAATTATGTAAGTACACCTAGTAGGCTATACTTCATTAGTTCCAGGTTTACAGTTGTGATATCATGAGATATTATATTGTTAATTTATTTTAGGCCTGAATAAGGTGGTAGTTAATTATTTATGCTATTGTCATTAAGTGGGTAATGAGTCACAAAACAAATAATCAAAACATTTCAGAGGTGGGGGTGCCAAAAGTGTCTTTGCCCCTTGGTGATGAGAACTCTTGCTATGCTACTGATCCTCATCCTACACTCGGGAGATTGTCATTACCCAGCAAGTGAGGTTTGGGATATAGTTGACTTACTGAGTACAGTCTGTTGCATCATACCCACTCTACACAATGGGACACATCCTCACTTGCCACTTTCCATTGTAGGATTGAGTGATTCTGATTTCTGTTTAAGATCACATTGCTAAACTATCCTCTCTTACGCTGATGTGCTCCCCTTTAATGTTCTGCCATGTCTGGTCCTCCTGGCTCAGATGTGGTGAGGTGCCCCACTCAGATCATCTGATCTGTTCCCCTCATTTCAATGTCGTCCTCTGGATGCTTCCGGGGGATATGCATGTGCTTCCCTCACACTTGTCCCTACTCCATTTCAATGTGGGATTCAAGCTCATTTTGTGAGCAGAGGGAGAGTACCTTATTGGAAGTTATAATTTTCCTAACTGACAATGTATTACTGGTAGGTACTTCCCTTTTCTCACACTTCCTCCCCATCCTCCTCATAATCTTCCAGTGCTCACGTCTTCTGCCAAATTCGAAGTGATAGTTCGGTAGTGCTGTGTAGAGGGAGTCGCATTCATCACGTGATAGTGGTGTTCTCCTATTAGTGGAGAGGTGACACATGATGATTTACATGAGAGACGTGTTGGAACTTTATATTCCAACATAGGGAGGATGAAGGCTTGTGGCATACATTTCTGAAAAAGAGAAAATCTAATCTTGTGTAGAAATACATTTTCATTTAGGAAAATTATAGTTTTGTATATCTAGTCAGCTTCAACTTGATTGATATTCATAAGTGAATTTATTTTGATACCTTATTTTGCTGATTGTAGTTGTCATCGTTTCTGACTGTAATCATTAAAACTGACCAAGATTTATCCATGACCTTGAACCGTGTGTTTCAAAATGGCATCACTCTTACCTTTATTAGGCTAGCTGTTGTGGTTTTTGTTAACAATATTCTTGGTTGAAGTCAACTTATACCTAATAAAATAGTTTATTTTCAATAAATAATAATTTTTATTTGCTGTTTCAAAATTAACAATAATATTCAATAAAGAAGGATTTTTTGCCATCATCTACTTTATACTTGGCCAACTTAACACAAGCTTATCAGATGTTTTTTTCATGGAGAAAAAATTTCTGTAGTCACTAAACAGTTATAAGATCAGAGAAAAATATTTTAAGAATGAATGTAATAACTAAAGAAACTAAAACAATTCTCAGGTCTTTGTTTGTTAGATTTCTTTGTTCATCTCTACAAGAGCGCTTGGTAGTCAGTATTTCAAGAAACCAAATAATACTGCTCAAACTTTTTTTTTACACTGATAGAAAGAGATGATAATTTGCTCTACCTAGTTGTATATAAACTCTATATGTAAATGTTTTCAAAGCTGACCTTCACTAGTTATTGTTCAGACATATGTTGTGACGTCCTAAAAAGGTAGGAACTTAGGTCTGTAGCAATATAACCACTAACAAAAAAGGAATATCACATGAAGAATACACATGGCATAATTATGTTCTCAAGGAATAATAGACTGATATGGCACTTATCTCCTTTCAAAAGATTAGCTACTCTCGTTCATTGCTGCTCTCTATACGCAAACATTTTCTTTATGCATGCCACAAGCCTTGCATCCCCCCCCCCCTGTTGGAATTAGTACATTCCAATGTGTGTCTCATGCAAATAATTATGTGACATCTCTTAACCAATAGTAGCTTAGTATGCTCACATGATGCATGTGACTCCCTCTACACTTCTCTACCAAACTTTCACTTGTTTGGCAGATTTTGAGTACAGACGTTTTCTTTTGTGCTTTCTTCTGAACCATTTCTGGTATTTTCTCCCTGTCCTGATACTTGGGTTCATGCGGATCACTTTCTCTCCCAGTTAGGTGAAGGGATCAGTATGCCACACACCCAGAGAGCCTGATTAGTACGCCTTTGCTTGCGAATAGGGTGGAATATCCGTTTTTGGATCACCGGTTGTTGTGTTCCTTATTACCTCTTTGGGGGCTGCACGCGAATATCATGTTAGTCTCACACATGCCAAATATTCCCGACTTTGTCTTACCCTTACTACCCTTCTCCAGTGTCTGTCTTATATATATATATATATATATATCTCAGAGGCTATCCACAGAAATCCTGAGGGATTTTCTGCCAATACCCTTCATCTTTTCTCTTCCACTTTGGCCCGTATATATATTCCTTGGTACTTTCAATATATATGTGGTTTCTTTGTTGTTGGGATCTTATCGATAGGGACTCTATTCTGGATCATGTTAACTTACCGTCCACTTACCTCGGGGGTTTTTGTCTTGCTCCTTTTCTTTGCTATTATGTCTTTGACACCATCCCTGATGATATTTAGCTGCAGGTAACATCTGTCTGACAATAGACCACCTTTTCAACTGTTATAGCCCGTTTCTCTCTACCAGAGCCTTCCATGCCACCTATTCCTGTTATCATTTATGGGTACTTCTTTTTGTCGAGGTCATCGCTGACTAAATGTCTGTTATCAATAGTACCGGTGGGTTTGGGGCCTGTGGGACCTCGTTTGTTGGATTTTCTTCCTCGCTGGCTCCCCTTTATCGAGGATCAATGGATGACAAAGGTTCTTTCAGAGGGACTCGTTCTTATGTTTTTTCCCTGCCCCCATTTGTTCATTTGGTTTGTTCATCTCAGGGTGGTTTACCAATTTCAGGCTCTCCCCTTTGGACTTGCCTTGGCTCCATATGTATTTTGTCGTGTCATTCGAGCATTTGCTCATCACATTCATACTTTGGGGGTTGTGATTTCATCATTACATAGATGACTGACTACTTCTAGCTCATTCTGAGCAGGAGTCGACCAATTACACTCACCAACTCTTTTCTGTAGCAGCTCAAGTGGACTGGTTGATAAGATTGGAGAAGTCTGTCCTTCAACCCACCCAATCCTTAGTGCATTTGGGGGTCTTTCTCAATACCAACATCAATCAAGCTTTCCCTTCTCCTTTATGCCTCAGTTCTATGGAACTTTTAGTTCAATGTGCCCTCTCAACTCAGTGAGTTACTGCTCAAAAGTTTTTATTGCTTTTGGGTATGTGGTCTTCCAGAACCGCATTGGACATATGACATCCCTGCAGTTCGACATTTCACGAATGAAGGAACCTTGCATGGGATCCTTTTTCTGCCACCATTTCCCTTCTTCCATCCCCAGGAGTCGATCAGCTGTGGTGGCTCAACAAAGTCTGTATGTCAGCAGGTTTGCTACTTCCTCCCCCGCATCTGGATGTCCATCTGTTCACAGATGCTTCCCTTCAGGGATGGGGTCTTTGGTCGATCACCATGAAGCTAAGGGTGGTTGGTCTACAGATGAATTCGTCATGCCTATCAATGTTTTCAAACTTATGGCAGTTGGTTGTGCATTATCTCATTTCCTTTCTCTTGGCTTTCACCATCTCAAGATGGTTTATTTTGACAACTCTATGGTAGTGGCTCATATACACCACCAAGGGAGCATCTGATCGAGAGATCTTTGTTTTCAGACCTTGGATTTTCTATACTGGGCCCAGGCACTTCACATTGGTCTTCTCATGTCAGGTGCAAGGTGCTTTCAATTTGATAGTGGATCGTCTTTTACATCTGGACCAACTCTTTCCCATGGAATGGTCATTAGATCCAATTGTTTTCAGAGACTTTTGCCTCCTATGGGGCTCTCCCCAATTGGATGCATTTGCCACTGCCTCAATACAAAGTTGTCCCTCTATTGTTCACTTGTTCTGCATCCACAGGCTCTGGCTGTTGAGGCTTTCTGCCAGGATTGGTCTCACAAATACCTTTATGTGTCCCCTGCCAACCCTTGTCGGGTCCTCGTAATTGTACTCCATTGACCATCACAACTGTGGTTTCTGAGGATCCAATGTCTTCTCCTCTCACCACCTGTCCCTCTTCCACTGTTTCCTTCCCTTCTGCATTAACCTCGATCTCCCTGCTCTTCATCTCAATCTCCCTGTCCTGTATCTTCATGCCTGGCTTTTGTCTGGTCCTTAGCAAGGAGATCTGGCTTCATGCATTGAGTTACCTACCTGTTAGCTATTACCATTCATCCATGGAAGTTTACCAGTGCAAGTGGAACATCTCTACTGTTGGTCTGCTGGCAGAGGATTTCCTGCTGCCAAGCCTTCGGTGGCTTGGTTGGCATATTTTCTCACCTAGTTCTTCGATCATGGGCCTTTGGTCTCTGATTTCTTGATATAGAGCAGCCTTTTCCTATACCTTCCATTTCTCTAGATACTGTAGGGTTTTTACTTCCCCTCTTCTCACTATACTCATGTGTTCCTTCTGGATTCAGAAGCCTCCCAGGTATCCTCCCCTCCAGATTGGGACATTAATGTGGTCCTCCATGCCCTGACTCTCCCTCCATTTGAACCATTTTCCTCGTGTTCCTTGTTACATTTGTTTTTGAAGATCTATTTCCTTCTCCTTTTGGCCTGCAGATGTTGCCTATCTGATTTATTTGCCATTGATGTTGCACATACCCTTTATCATCCTACCTATCTTCTCCTTTATCCTGATTGTTCCTTTCTCCCCAAGACTGTGGCAGCTCGAGAAGGTTGTTTCTCCATTTTCCCTACCTTCTATCTCCCATCTTTACCCTCATCCCAACCCTGACAGACTGCTATGTCCCTTCAAGGTCCACAATATTATATTGCATGTATAGCAACCCTCTGGGGCACACACAACTGTTTTTTTCATTTCTTGGTAATCCTCCTCCCTTCATGATCTTTCTCCTTCTACCCTTGTAAGTTGGCTCCACCTTCTGGTCCATTTGGCCTACTCATCCTTACCTTCTTCCTCCCATACCTTGTTTCATGTGTTTTCCCATCAAATTCATTTCACATTTTCCCTCACTTCCTATCTTTGTCTTCCATTCGAAGAGATTCTCCAAGCTGGCATGTAGACCATGCCTAGTATGTTCATCACATTGTGCTTTCCTCTGTGTTGTGGTTTTGTCTTCCACCTGAGGCTGTGCTCCAGACTTTGGTGCAACTTTTACTGGTAAGTTTTATTCCTATTCATCTTTTTCAGGAGCCTTTTATTATTCCCTTTTGTCACATGGATCCCACTCAGTGGCAAGTGGTGCCTGATCAGGTATTCTTTTATTTAAAATCTGCACTGTAACCCATGTTGACTCGTGCTTTCTCATCCATGATTCCACGTGGTCAGTGTAGAGATGGTGTGTTCCACAAGTTTCCACCTCGCAATAGTTGCTTCATTAATATGGACGGCATGGGTAAAGCAGAAGGGGATAGCTGCCCATCCCTCCCATGCCTTGAGTGAATAACTCAGTATGGTCTGCTTTCCAAAATAGGGTACCATGGTCATCCATTGTACTGTCTCTGGTGATGACATTCTTCCAGATTCTCCAGTGCATTCTTACCCCCTTCTTCAAGTGGAGTATGGAAGTCTTTGCCACTTTTCAGCTCCAAGCTGCTGCAGTGGTTGACCATGGAGTCACTCATGTGAATGGGTTCCACTAACAAGTTGGCTATAACCATTCAGTCAAGAGTAGGGCAGTGGTGTTCTGCTAGTGTAGATGCGACTTGGCCTCTACAGGAGTTTATCTGACCCCATGTTGGTGGATGTGACCTCCTTATACTATTTATATATACAGCAATATCCAGAACCACTGGAGTTGATCCATCACTTTATAAGCTGATGTGGCCTCTTTATACTATTTACACTGCTGTGGAATTGATCTCTCACCAAAGTAGTTGACATGGCCTTCTACTCTTCATTTACACATACAGTTGAGTTGATCCATCACCTTAATGGTTGATGTGGTCTCCTGTTACACATTCCATAGTACGTGGAGTTGATCCATCACCTTAATGGTTGATGTGGCCTCCTGTTACACATTCCATAGTACGTGGAGTTGATTCATCACACATGCAGTTCACCCCTTTTGATTGGCAGCCCTCATCCTACCTTCACATGGATGTCAGATTCCAGTGTTGAGATGTTGGATTCGAGTGAACCAATCAACATAAGTCCTCATACAAGTTGAATCCATCCTCTCAATGCCAGATGGTCATTGTTGATCCTTGTGTAGTACCCAGGAATTGGAGCAGATCTTAATCTTCAATTCTTGGGTTATAGTTGAAGGCAGTATGATCCTCATTCTTCCCTCGCGTGGATGTTGATACCCTATAGTCGAGGTTTTGGATGTAGCTGACTTGCCGAGTATGGTCTGACATGCCCTAGCCACTCTACACCTTGCAATTTCTGCCTGTGTGTTTTACAAATTATACACAAGGGTAAAGAGTATACCTTGCTCAGAAGTGGTGTGGTTCTCCTCTGATCTCCAGATATCTTTCTCTCATGGTCAGGGGTATTCTTCAGACACTTTTGGGGGTGCTTCTATTATTTCCTCACACCAGACCCACCTCCTTCTCAATGTTCAATTCTAGCTAATCTTGTGAGAAGAGGT